>NC_052165.1:91643900-91702453 GCF_902713615.1 Scyliorhinus canicula | reverse complement strand
TACACCGGGTGTGCATTCAGCTCACTGTCTACACCGGGTGTGCATTCAGCTCGCTGTATACACCGGGAGTGCATTCAGCTCCCTGTCTACACCGGGAGTCCATTCAGCTCCCTGTCTACACCGAGTGTGCACTCAGCTCACTGTCTACACCGGGAGTGCACTCAGCTCTCTGTCTACACCGGGAGTGCATTTAGCTCGCTGTCTACACCGGGAGTACATTCAGCTCACTGTCTACACCGGGAGTACATTCAGCTCACTGTCTACACTGGGAGTACATTCAGCTCCCTTTCTACACCGGGAGTACATTCAGCTCGCTGTCTACACCGGGAGCACATTCAGCTCCCTGTCTTCACCGGGAGTGCACTCATCTCGCTGTCTACACCGGGAGTGCATTCAGCTCCCTGTCGACACCGGGAGTGCATTCAGCTCGCTGTCTGCACCGGGAGTGCATTCAGCTCCCTGTCGACACCGGGAGTAAATTCAGCTCCCTGTCTACACCGGGAGTACATTCAGCTCCCTGTCTACACCGGGAGTGCAGTCAGCTCGCTGTCTACACCGGGAGTGCACTCAGCTCGCTGTCTACACCGGAAGTACATTCAGCTCCCTGTCTACACTGGGAGTGCATTCAGCTCCCTGTCTACACCGGGAGTGCATTCAGCTCGCTGTCTACACAGGGAGTGCATTCAGTTCGCTGTCTACACCGGGAGTGCACTCAGCTCCCTGTCTACACCGGGAGTGCATTCAGCTCACTGTCTACACCGGGAGTGCACTCAGCTCGCTTTCAGCACCAGGATTACATTCAGCTCCCTGTCTACACCGGGAGTACATTCAGCTCCCTGTCTACACCGGGAGTGCATTCAGCTCACCGTCTACACCGGGACTGCATTCAGCTCCCTGTCTGCACCGGGAGTGCATTCAGCTTGCTGTCTGAACCGGGAGTGCATTCAGCTTGCTGTCTACACCAGGAGTGCACTCAGCTCCCTGTCTACACAGGGACTGCATTCAGCTCGCTGTCAACACCGGAACTACATTCAGCTCCCTGTCTAAACCGGGAGTGCATTCAGCTTGCTGTCTACACCGGGAGTGCATTCAGCTCTCTGTCTACACTGGGAGTGCATTCAGCTCCCTGTCTACACCGGGAGTACATTCAGCTCCCTGTCTACACAGGGACTGCATTCAGCTCGCTGTCTACACTGGGAGTGCACTCAGCTCGCTGTCTACACCGGAACTACATTCAGCTCCCTGTCTAATCCGGGAGTGCATTCAGCTTGCTGTCTACACCGGGAGTGCATTCAGCTCTCTGTCTACACTGGGAGTGCATTCAGCTCCCTGTCTACACCGGGAGTACATTCAGCTCCCTGTCTACACAGGGACTGCATTCAGCTCGCTGTCTACACTGGGAGTGCATTCAGCTCGCTGTCTACACCGGAACTACATTCAGCTCCCTGTCTAATCCGGGAGTGCATTCAGCTTGCTGTCTACACCGGGAGTGCATTCAGCTCTCTGTCTACACTGGGAGTGCATTCAGCTCCCTGTCTACACCGGGAGTACATTCAGCTCACTGTCTACACATGGACTGCATTCAGCTCGCTGTCTACACCGGGAGTGCATTCAGCTCACTGTCTACACCGGGTGTGCATTCAGCTCGCTGTATACACCGGGAGTGCATTCAGCTCCCTGTCTACACCGGGAGTCCATTCAGCTCCCTGTCTACACCGAGTGTGCATTCAGCTCACTGTCTACACCGGGCGTACATTCAGCTCACTGTCTACACCGGGAGTGCTTTCAGCTCCCTTTCTACACCGGGAGTGCATTCAGCTCGCTGTCTATACCGGGAGTGCACTCAGCTCGCTGTCCACACCGGAAGTACATTCAGCTCCCTGTCTACACCGGGAGTGCATTCAGCTTGCTGTCTACACCGGGAGTGCAAACAGCTCTCTGTCTACACTGGGAGTGCATTCAGCTCCTTGTCTACACCGGGAGTGCATTCAGCTCGCTGTCTACACCGGGAGTACATTCAGCTCCCTGTGTTCACCGGGAGTGCATTCAGCTCTCTGTCTTCACTGGGAGTGCATTCAGCTCACTTTCTACACCGGGAGTGCATTCAGCTCCCTGTCTACACCGGGAGTCCATTCAGCTCCCTGTCTACACCGGGTGTGCACTCAGCTCACTGTCTACACCGGGAGTGCACTCAGCTCTCTGTCTACACCGGGATTACATTCAGCTCACTGTCTACACCAGGAGAGCACTCAGCTCGCTGTCTACACCGGGAGTGCATTCAGCTCCCTGTCGACACCGGGAGTGCATTCAGCTCGCTGTCTACACCGGGAGTGCATTCTGCTCCCTGTCTACACCAGGAGTGCACTCATCTCGCTGTCTACACCGGGAGTGCATTCAGCTCCCTGTCGACACCGGGAGTGCATTCAGCTCGCTGTCTACACCGGGACTGCATTCAGCTCCCTGTCTACACCAGGAGTGCACTCAGCTCGCTGTCTACACCGGGAGTGCATTCAGCTCCCTGTCGACACCGGGAGTGCATTCAGCTCGCTGTCTACACCGGGAGTGCATTCAGCTCCCTGTCTACACCGGGAGTACATTCAGCTCACTGTCTACACCGGGAGTACATTCAGCTCACTGTCTACACTGGGAGTACATTCAGCTCCCTTTCTACACCGGGAGTACATTCAGCTCGCTGTCTACAACGGGAGCACATTCAGCTCCCTGTCTTCACCGGGAGTGCACTCATCTCGCTGTCTACACCGGGAGTGCATTCAGCTCCCTGTCGACACCGGGAGTGCATTCAGCTCGCTGTCTGCACCGGGAGTGCATTCAGCTCCCTGTCGACACCGGGAGTAAATTCAGCTCCCTGTCTACACCGGGAGTACATTCAGCTCCCTGTCTACACCGGGAGTGCAGTCAGCTCGCTGTCTACACCGGGAGTGCACTCAGCTCGCTGTCTACACCGGAAGTTCATTCAGCTCCCTGTCTACACTGGGAGTGCATTCAGCTCCCTGTCTACACCGGGAGTGCATTCAGCTCGCTGTCTACACAGGGAGTGCATTCAGTTCGCTGTCTACACCGGGAGTGCACTCAGCTCCCTGTCTACACCGGGAGTGCATTCAGCTCACTGTCTACACCGGGAGTGCACTCAGCTCGCTTTCAGCACCAGGATTACATTCAGCTCCCTGTCTACACCGGGAGTACATTCAGCTCCCTGTCTACACCGGGAGTGCATTCAGCTCACCGTCTACACCGGGACTGCATTCAGCTCCCTGTCTGCACCGGGAGTGCATTCAGCTTGCTGTCTGAACCGGGAGTGCATTCAGCTTGCTGTCTACACCAGGAGTGCACTCAGCTCCCTGTCTACACAGGGACTGCATTCAGCTCGCTGTCAACACCGGAACTACATTCAGCTCCCTGTCTAAACCGGGAGTGCATTCAGCTTGCTGTCTACACCGGGAGTGCATTCAGCTCTCTGTCTACACTGGGAGTGCATTCAGCTCCCTGTCTACACCGGGAGTACATTCAGCTCCCTGTCTACACAGGGACTGCATTCAGCTCGCTGTCTACACTGGGAGTGCACTCAGCTCGCTGTCTACACCGGAACTACATTCAGCTCCCTGTCTAATCCGGGAGTGCATTCAGCTTGCTGTCTACACCGGGAGTGCATTCAGCTCTCTGTCTACACTGGGAGTGCATTCAGCTCCCTGTCTACACCGGGAGTACATTCAGCTCACTGTCTACACATGGACTGCATTCAGCTCGCTGTCTACACCGGGAGTGCATTCAGCTCACTGTCTACACCGGGTGTGCATTCAGCTCGCTGTATACACCGGGAGTGCATTCAGCTCCCTGTCTACACCGGGAGTCCATTCAGCTCCCTGTCTACACCGGGAGTGCTTTCAGCTCCCTGTCTACATCGGGAGTGCATTCAGCTCGCTGTCTATACCGGGAGTGCACTCAGCTCGCTGTCCACACCGGAAGTACATTCAGCTCCCTGTCTACACCGGGAGTGCATTCAGCTTGCTGTCTACACCGGGAGTGCAAACAGCTCTCTGTCTACACTGGGAGTGCATTCAGCTCCTTGTCTACACCGGGAGTGCATTCAGCTCGCTGTCTACACCGGGAGTATATTCAGCTCCCTGTGTTCACCGGGAGTGCATTCAGCTCTCTGTCTTCACTGGGAGTGCATTCAGCTCCCTGTCTACACCGGGAGTGCATTCAGCTCGCTGTCTACACCGGGAGTGCACTCAGCTCCCTGTCTACACCGGGAGTGCATTCAGCACCCTGTCTACACCGGGAGTCCATTCAGCTCACTGTCTACACCGGGAGTGCATTCATCTCCCTGTCTACACTGGGAGTGCATTCAGCTCCCTGTCTTCACCGGGACTGCATTCAGCTCGCTGTCTACACCGGGAGTGCATTCAGCTCGCTGTCTACACCGGGAGTACATTCAGCTCACTTTCTACACCGGGAGTGCATTCAGCTCGCTGTCTACACCGGGAGTACATTCAGCTCACTGTCTACACCGGGAGTGCATTCAGCTCACTGTCTACACCGGGACTGCATTCAGATCGCTGTCTATACCGGGAGTGCACTCAGCTCGCTGTCGACACCGGGAGTGCATTCAGCTCGCTGTCTAAACCGGGAGTGCATTCAGCTCCCTGTCGACACCGGGAGTACATTCAGCTCCCTGCCTACACCGGGAGTACATTCAGCTCCCTGTCTACACCGGGAGTGCACTCAGCTCGCTGTCTACTCCAGGAACGCATTCAGCTCCCTGTCTACACCGGGACTGCATTCAGCTCCCTGTCTACATCGGGTGTGCATTCAGCTCGCTGTCTACACCGGAAGTACATTCAGCTCCCTGTCTTCACTGGGAGTGCATTCAGCTTGCTGTCTACACCGGGAGTGCATTCAGCTCTCTGTCTACGCTGGGAGTGCATTCAGCTCCCTGTCTACACCGGGAGTGCATTCAGCTCGCTGTCTACACCGGGAGTGCACTCAGCTCCCTGTCTACACCGGGAGTGCACTCAGCTCGCTGTCAGCACCAGGAGTACATTCAGCTCCCTGTCTGCACCGGGAGTACATTCAGCTCACTGTCTACACCGGGAGTGCATTCAGCTCACTGTCTACACCGGGAATACATTCAGCACACTGTCTACACCGGGAGTGCAGTCAGCTCCCTGTCTACACCGAGAGTACATTCAGCTCGCTGTCTACACCGGGAGTGCATTCAGCTCACTGTCTACACCGGGAGTACATCCAGCTCCCTGTCTACACCGGGAGTGCATTCTGCTCGCTTTCTACACCGGGAGTGCATTCAGCTCACTGTCTACACATGGACTGAATTCAGCTCGCTGTCTACACCGGGAGTGCATTCAGCTTCCTGTCTACACCGGGAGTGCATTCAGCTCGCTGTCTGCACCGAGACTGCATTCAGCTCCCTGTCTACACCAGGAGTACATTCAGCTCGCTGTCTACACCGGGAGTACATTCAGCTCACTGTCTACACCGGGAGTGCATTCAGCTCACTGTCTACACCGGGAATACATTCAGCACACTGTCTACACCGGGAGTGCAGTCAGCTCCCTGTCTACACCGAGAGTACATTCAGCTCGCTGTCTACACCGGGAGTGCATTCAGCTCACTGTCTACACCGGGAGTACATCCAGCTCCCTGTCTACACCGGGAGTGCATTCTGCTCGCTTTCTACACCGGGAGTGCATTCAGCTCACTGTCTACACATGGACTGAATTCAGCTCGCTGTCTACACCGGGAGTGCATTCAGCTTCCTGTCTACACCGGGAGTGCATTCAGCTCGCTGTCTGCACCGAGACTGCATTCAGCTCCCTGTCTACACCAGGAGTACATTCAGCTCGCTGTCTACACCGGGAGTACATACAGCTCCCTGTCTACACCGGGAGTGCATTCAGCTCCCTGTCTACACCGGGAGTGCATTCAGCTCCCTGTCTACACCGGGAGTGCATTCAGCTCCCTGTCTACACCGGGAGTGCATTAGCTCACTGTCTACACCGGGAGTGCATTCAGCTCCCTGTCTACACCGGGAGTGCATTCAGCTCCCTGTCTACACCGTGAGTGCATTCAGCTCCCTGTCTACACCAGGAGTGCATTCAGCTCTCTGTCTACACTGGGAGTGCATTCAGCTCCCTGTCTACTCCGGGAGTACATTCAGCTCCCTGTCTACACCGGGAATGCATTCAGCTCCCTGTCTACACCGGGAGTGCACTCAGCTCCCTGTCTACACCGGGAGTGCATTCAGCTCTCTGTCTACACCGGGAGTGCATTCAGCTCCCTGTCTACACTGGGATAGGCAGAGGGAACTCGTATTCTAATTGGCCAAACTCAAATTCCTGGCCGAAATCATTAACTATTGCTTTTTGTAGTTGTATTATAGCCCCACACACTTCATATCTAGGGCGCTGGGAGGTTGTAGATTGGAGGGAACCATTGCCGCCTTCCATGCCCGATGGGCACCTCGGGGGACTGGGCTGTTTTATCAACCCCCTTTAAACACATCTGATTTTGATGCTTTAAGTTTCCTTTGTGATTCCCTGCACATTAATACAACATCTGCTTGTGGGCTTCAACTTAATTTATTCCTCAGTTTGCTGATGTAGTTTAATTGGTGAGCCCAAATGAATCAAAACCAAAACCCAGAATGTTATATTTGCTTTAATACTCCTCAGGCATTTCTTTATTGTGACTTGAGTGATCAATACAGACAGATTCAGGACAATACAGGATGGGGTTAGATACAGAGTAAAGCTCTCTCTACACTGTCCCCATCAAACACTCCCAGGACAGGTACAGCACGGGGTTAGATACAGAGTAAAGCTCCCTCTACACTGTCCCCATCAAACACTCCCAGGACAGGTACAACACGGGGTTAGATACAGAGTAAAGCTCCCTCTACACTGTTCCCATCAAACACTCCCAGGACAGGCACAGCACGGGGTTAGATACAGAGTAAAGCTCCCTCTACACTGTCCCCATCAAACACTCCCAGGACAGGTACAGCACGGGGTTAGATACAGAGTAAAGCTCCCTCCACACAGTCACAATTGAAAATCTAAGTTCAAGCTGTTTCAAGATCTGCAGTTCTAAAGCAGGATTTGCAGTTAGGTGGAAACATTGTTAGGATAGGCAGTGGAGATAGTCAGAGACAATGAGTTGTTGCAGTTATTGAGTGTGTCCTCCAACATTCTGTCCTCATCCCAATCTGCCTGGGGAGCAGGACCATCGCTCAATAATTCCACTCATAGTCATATCCAATGTTCCGTGAATCACCAAACATTTCCCAGTTTTTGATGATGGGAATGAAGGGGACCATGTTTTCATTTGCCCCGTGCCCAATAGGAACGCGACCTCGTGGGTAGCGGCTTTCCGGATGCTTTCTCCGCCACAGCTCGAAGATCCTGCAAAAACCAAGAGAAAGGCGGTGAGTTCCATGCGCATTTCTCTTCAATTGTCCCTCCTGTCTCCCCCGTTTATAGTCTAAACCGCTGTTCACGGTCTCCGTGTGAGGGGGGATAAATATTTCCAGTGGAGGGTCTACAAACCGTAGAATTCTCTACACTGGAGATTCAGTAGATTGTGATGGAACCCAGTCTGTGGGACAGGTAGGGGAGTGTGTACGAGGTGGCGAGCAGTTGTTAGCAGGGGTCTCCTCTCTAATGATCTGGTGGCTACTCACAGTTTTGAGCCCAGCCCCACCTGTCATTTGTAGCGAAACTGAAGGTTACTACAACTGAAACTTGTATTACTACAACTGAAACTGAAACTGTCATTAATCCAGGCCTCTGGGCTCGGGGGCTTCGCGTCCCTCCACTGTAACAGAATCCTACGCCGGGCTACTAGAGACGCAAAGGCCAGGGTACCGGCCTCTCTCGCCTCCTGCACTCCCGGCTCCGATGCTACCCCAAAGATCGCGAGCCCCCAGCCTGGCTCCACCCTGGAACCGACCACCTTGGACAAAGTCCCCGCCACCCCCTTCCAAAACCCCTCCAACGCCGGACACGCCCAGAACATGTGGGTGTGATTCGCCAGGCCTCCAGAACACATCCCACACCTGTCCTCCCCCCCAAAGAACCGGCTCAGCCTGGCCCCAGTCATGAGCACCTTCAGCTGAATTAGGCTGAGCCGTGCGCAAGAAGAGGACGTGTTCACCCTCCCCAGGGCGTCTGACCACGTCCCATCATTGATCGCCTCCCCTAGCTCCTCCTCCCACTTCGCTTTCAGCTCCGAGGCCTCCTCCTCTTCCTGCATCACCTGATAAATCGCCGAAATCCTCCCCTCACCGACCCACGTCCCCGAGAGCACCCTATCCTGCACCCCCCTAGGCGGCAGTAGCGGAAACTCCGCCACCTGCCGCTTAACAAACGTCGTAATCTGCATAATCTTCCCGGGGGGGGAGGCCCCACTTCCCCTCCAACTCCTCCAGAGTCGCAAACTTCCCATCGAGCAAAAGGTCCCCCATCCGCCTGATGCTGCCATGTGCCAACTCAAAAAACCACCATCTATCCTCCCTGGTGCAAACCGGTGATTGCCCCGTATCGGGGCCCACACTGAGGCCTTCACTTCCCCCCTATGCCGCCTCCACTGCCCCCAAATTTTGAGGGACGCCACCACTACTGGACTCGTAGAATATCTTGCCGGGGGAGTGGGAGCGGGGCCGTCACCAATGCCTCCAAACTCGTACCCACACAGGATGCCACCTCCACCCTCTTCCATGCGGCACCTCCCCCTCCATCACCCACCTGTGAATCATTGCCACGTTCGCAGCCCAGTAATACTCACACAAGTTGGGCGACGCCAATCCGCCTACCTCCCTTTCTCGCTCCAGGAATACCCTCCTCACTCTCAGGGCCTTCCGTGCCCACACGAACCCCAGAATACTCTTGTTAACCCTCTTAAAAAAAACCTTCGGAATCAATATGGGGAGGCACAGGAAAAGAAACAAAAACCTCGGGAGCACCGACATCTTAACTGACTGGACCCTGCCCGCCAAAGAGAGCGGCAGCGCGTCCCACCTCCTGAACTCCTCCTCCATCTGCCCCACCAGCCTCACAAAGTTTAGCCTGTGCAGGGCCCCCCAGCTCCTTGCTATCTGGACCCCAAGATATCTAAAGCTCCTCTCCGCCCTCTTCAACAGGAGCTCTCCTATCTCCCTTTCCTGGTCCCCCAGGTGCAGCACAAACAGCTCACTCTTCCCCACTGAGCTTGTAGCCCGAAAAATTCCCAAACTCCCCAAGTATCTTCAACACCTCTGGCACCCCCCCCCCCCCCCCCCGCCGAATCCGCGATGTACAACAGTTAATCATCCGCGTACAGCGGAAACCCCCCTCCCCCCGCACAACCCCCCTCCAGTTCCTCGAATCCCTCAGCGCCATGGCCAAGGGCCCAATCGCTAACGCGAAGAGCAGGGGAGACAAGGGGCACTTGCCTCGTCCCCCAGGAAAGCCGAAAGTTCTCCGACCTCCTCCCATTCGTCACCACACTCGCTACCGGGGAGCTATACGGCAACCTCACCCAGCTGATGAATCCCTCACCAAACCCAAACCTCCTCAGCACTTCCCACAGGTAACTCCACTCCACCCTGTCAAAAGCTTTCTCCGCATCCATCGATGCTACTATTTCCGCCTCCCCAGCACCGACACCATCATCATAACATTAATATGCCGCCGTACATTGACATTCAGCTGCCTCCCCTTCACAAACCCCGTTTGGTCCTCATGGATAAGGGCAGCACGGTAGTATGGTGGTTAGCATAAATGCTTCACAGCTCCAGGGTCCCAGGTTCGGTTCCCGGCTGGGTCACTGTCTGTGTGGAGTCTGCACATCCTCCCCGTGTCTGCATGGGTTTCCTCCGGGTGCTCCGGTTTCCTCCCACAGTCCAAAGATGTGCGGGTTAGGTGGATTGGCCATGCTAAATTGCCCGTAGTGTCCTAAAAAGTAAGGTTAGTGGGGGGGGGAGGGTTGTTGGGTTACGGGTATAGGGTGGATACGTGGGTTTGAGTAGGGTGATCATTGCTCGGCACAACATCGAGGGCCGAAGGGCCTGTTCTGTGCTGTACTGTTCTATGTTCTATAACCATCGGGACCACATCTTCCACCCTCCTAGACAGTACCTTAGCCAACAACTTTGCGTCCACGTTGAGGAGCGAAATCGGCCTGTAAGACCCATACTTGAGGGGGCTCTTATCCCGCTTCAGGATCAGTGAGATTATTGCTCTGGACGTCGTCGGGGGCAGAGCCTCCCCCTTTCCTCGCCTCATTCAGGGACCTCACAAGCAGCGGGCCCAGCATTTCTTCCACCAACCTCTCCCTCTCAACCCTCTCTCCCCTCTCCCTGTGCGCCCGGATGGAAATCAGCTCCCCTCTAACTACTGCCTTCAGCGCTTCCCTAACCACCTCAACTTGCATCTCCCCGTTATCATTAGCTTCCAAATACCCCTCTGTACCCCTACGGACCCGGCCACATACTTCCTCCTCTGTCAGCAGCCCCACATCTAACCTCCACAGCGGGCGCTGATCCTTCCCCTCCCCCAGCTACCGGTCCATCGAATGCGGAGCATGGTCAGATATGGCTATCGCCGAATACTCCGCCCCCACCACTCTCGGGATTACCGCCCTGCTGAGAACAAAAAAGTCAATCCGGGAATAAGCCTTGTGGACATTGGAGAAAAAGGAAAACTCCCTACCCCCCGGCTTCAAAAACCTCCAAGGGTCTACCCCTCCCATCTGATCCATGAACCCGCTCAGCACCGAGGCCGCCGCCGGCCTCTTACCCGTCCTAGACCGAACGATCCAGAGCCGGATCCAACACAGCATTAAAGTCCCTACCCAAGATCAAACCCCCCGTCTCCAAGTATGGGATCCGGCTCAACATTCGCCGCATGAAGCTCGCATCGTCCCAGTTGGGGGGCGTACACATTGACCAGAACCACCCGCTCCCCCTGGAGTCTACCACTCACCATTCCGTACCTACCTGCGCTGTCCGCCACCACACTCGACCCAACAAACAACAAGCTCTTGCCAACTAAGGTCGCCAACCCTCGATTCTTCGCATCTAGCCCCGAGTGAAACACCTGCCCCACCCAGCCTCTTCTCAGCCTCACCTGATCCACCACCTTAAGGTGCGTCTCCTGGAACATATCCACATCCGCTCCCAGCCCCTTCAGGTGTGCCAAGACCCGGGACCACTTCACCGGTCCATTCGGCCCCCTCACTTTCCATGTGACCAGCCGAATCTGGGGGGTCTTCCCCTTCCCTCCGCGCCGATCAGCCATAGCTCTCCCTCGGCTCACCACGTGCCCGGAGAACCCCCCCAGGCCCGTTCCCCACGGTGGCAGATCCCCCCCCCCCCAGCCTCCCCCTCCACCAGCCGTTTCCCTACGGCCCCTGCAGCAGCAACCCGGTACCCCCCCTACTTCCCACCCCCCACCCCCCCATCACCCCACCCAAACTAGCCCCCCCCAGCTGCGTAACCCCTTCCATTGTACTTCTGTAAGTCAGCTGACACCTGCTGACCCTGGCTGCTCCCGCCATCCCGACGACCCCCCCCCCCCCCACCCTCCCCTCCCCCTCCGATGCAACACAACCACCATTCCCCCCTCCCAGTGCCGGCCCCGCCCACTGCTCCTCCAGCGCGGGAAGGAAACCCGCGCTTCCATCCCAAACCCCGCCCCCCCGACCCAACACGCGGGAAAAAGACGGGCACCTGACCCAGCGGGACCGCGAACAGCTCCACAACCCTCCACCAGTGAAAAAACGAAAAAGTACCCAAACAAATAAATAACAGGCCCAAAAAGTGAAAAAGCAGAACAGCAAAAAGGCAACATCAAACACAGCCAATAAAAACGAAAGGATACCAAGGAGGACAGAGCCTCCGGACCATGTACATCATTCCCCAGCCCCCCAGTCCTCAGTTCGAGTCCAGCTTCTCTGCCTGGACAAAGGCCCAGGCCTCCTCCGGAGAATCAAAGTAGAGCTGGCGGTCCTTGTAAGTGACCCAGAGGCGAGCCGGCTGTAACAGGCCAAACTTCACCCCCTTCCTGTGAAGTACTCCCTTCGCCCGATTGAAACCAGCCCTTCTCTTCGCCACCTCCGCGCTTCAGTCCTGATAGATCCTGATCTCTGCGTTCTCCCACCTGCTGCTCCTTTCCTTCTTCGCCCATCTCAGCACACACTCACGGTCAACGAAGCGGTGAAAACGGACCAGCACCGCCCTAGGTGGCTCGTTCGGCCTAGGCTTCCTCAACAGCACTCGATGGGCCCCCTCCAGCTCCAAGGGTCCTTGGAACGACCCCGCGCCCATTAATGAGTTCAGCATCACAACCACGTAGGCCCCCAAATCCAAACCTTCCAGCCCCTCCGGGAGGCCCAGAATCTGCAGGTTCTTCCGACGGGAGCAGTTCTCCATCTCCTCCATCCTGGCCAGCCATTTCTTGTGAATCGCCTTGTGCGACTCCACCTTCACTGCCAGGCCCAGGAGTTGGTCCTCGCTCTCCGAGGCCTTTTGCTGTAGCTCTCGGATCTCCGCACCCTGGGCCGTCTGAGTCGCCATGAGCTTGTCCAGCGAGACCTTAAACGGTTCCAGGATCTCAGCCTTCAGCTCTCTGAAGCAGCTCCTGCTGGTCCTGCTGGTCCTGCGCCCACTGCTGCCACGCTGCCGGTTCCCCGCCCGCCGCCATCTTGTTTTTCCTGCCTCGCACCTTTCTCTGCTCCAAAGCCGACTTTTTGACCGCTCCGCTCCTGGTCCAGTCCATCCACCGGCAGATAAGCGCAGTGGGTGTGTTCCCACCCGGGGAAAAGTCCAACCAGCACCGCTGCGGGCCCTTAAACGAGCCCAAAGGGCCAAAAATAGCGGGAGCTACCGAACGTGCGGCTTAGCTCCGCATCACCGCAACCGGAAGCGAAACTGACACTAGTTGAAACCAGGTTGCAGACTCGAAGCCATCGGGCATGGGGGATGGCAGTAAACATGCAGCCTGGACCCAGGAGGTGGCAATTGGCAAACATGAGGTTACCCTGTTCCGCCATTTCAGTGAGGAGCCAGACCCGCTGCAGGATTCTCACTCAAGGTGTGGATGACAGGACTGTTGGAGGATGCATGCTATCAGGTCAGCTGTGAGAACAGTTACGTTTCGGGAGCAGGGCGATATTTTGGGGCAGACTCTGTTAGAGGACAATCTGTAGCTAAGCCCTTGAAGGAAAGGGACTGGATTTCAATCTGAGGAAGTTCTGAACCGGGAAGGTTTTCACAGCTGGAATTAGTTCTGAGTACGGAGCAGAATGCTCAGTCAGTCCCTGATCGTTTTCTTTGTCCTCAGTTCTCTGAACATAGAGAACATAGAACACAGAAAAATCCAGCACAGAACCGGCCCTTCGGCCCACAATGTTGTGCCGAACTTTTGTCCTAGATTAATCATAGATTATCATAGAATTTTGGACACTAAGGGCAATTTATCATGGCCAATCCACCCAACCTGCACATCTTTGGACTGTGGGAGGAAACCGGAGCACCCGGAGGAAACCCACGCAGTCACGGGGAGGATGTGCAGACTCCACACAGACAGTGACCCATGCCAGATCGAACCTGGGACCCTGGAGCTGTGGAGCAATTGTGCAATCCACAATGTTACCATGCTGCCCTTAAGAACAAATTAATCTACACTCCATTATTCTACCATAATCCATAGACCTATCCAATAGCCGCTTGAAGGTCCCTAATGTTTCCGCTCAACTACTTCCACAGGCAGTGCAGTCTATGCCCCCACTACTCTCTGGGTAAAGAACCTACCTCTGACATCCCCCCTATATCTTCCACCATTCACCTTAAATTTATGTCCCCTTGTAATGGTTTGTTCCACCCAGGGAAAAAGTCTCTGACTGTCTACTCTATCTATTCCCCTGATCATCTTATAAACCTCGATCAAGTCACCCCTCATCCTTTTCCATTCTAATGAGAAAAGGCCTAGCACACTCAACATTTCCTCGTAAGACCTACTCTCCATTCCAGGCAACATCCTGGTAAACCTCCTTTGCACCTTTTCCAAAGCTTCCGCATCCTTCCTAAAATGAGGTGACCAGAACTGCACACAGTACTCCAAATGTGGCCTGACCAAGGTTTTGTTCAGCTGCATCATCATCTCACGGCTCTTAAATTCAATCCCTCTGCTAATGAACAGGCTAACACACCATAGGCCTTCTTCACAGCTCTATCCAGAGTGGCAACTTTCAAAGATCTATGAACATAGACACCAAGATCTCTCTGCTCCTCTACATTGCCAAGAACCCTACCATTAACCCTGTATTCCACATTCATATTTGTCCTTCCAAAATGGACAACCTCACACTTGTCAGGATTAAACTCCATCTGCCACTTCTCAGCCCAGCTCTGCATTCTATCTATGTCTCTTTGCAGCCGACAACAGCCCTCCTCACTATCCACAACTCCACCAATCTTCGTATCATCTGCAAATTTACTGACCCACCCTTCAACTCACTCATCCAAGTCATTAATGAAAATCACAAACAACAGAGGACCTAGAACTGATCCCTGCAGTACGACACCGGTAACTGGGCTCCAGGCTGAATATTTGCCATCCACCACCACTCTCTGACTTCTATTGGTTAGCCAGTTCATTATCTAACTTGCCAAATTTCCCACTAACCCATGCCTCCTTATCTTCTGCATAAGCTTACCATGGGGAACCTTATCAAATGCCTTACTAAAATGCATGTACACTACATCCACTGCTTTACCTTCATTCACATGCTTGGTCACCTCCTCAAAGAAGTCAATAAGATTTGTAAGGCAAGACCTACCCCTCACAAATCCATGCTGACTATCCCTAATCAAGCAGTGCCTTTCCAGATGCTCAGAAATCCTATCTCTCAGTACCCTTTCCATTACTTTGCCTACCACCGAAGTAAGACTAACTGGCCTGTAATTCCCAGGGTTACCCCTATTCCCTTTTTTGAACAGGGGCACGACATTCGCCACTCTCCAATCCCCTGGTACCACCCCTGTTGACAGCAAGGACGAAAAGATCATTGCCAACGGCTCTGCAATTTCATCTCTTGCTTCCCATAGAATCCTTGGATATATCCCGTCAGGCACGGGGGACGTCTATCCTCAAGTTTTTCAAAATGCCCAACACATCTTCCTTCCTAACAAGTATCTCCTCAAGCTTACCAGTCTGTTTCACACAGTCCTCTCCAACAATATGGCCCCTCTCATTTGTAAATACTGAAGAAAAGTACTCATTCAAGACCTCTCCTATCTCTTCACACTCAATACACAATCTCCAGCTACTCTCCTTGATCGGACATACCCTCGCTCTAGTCATTCTCATATTTCTCACATATGTGTAAAAGGCCTTAGGGTTTTCCTTGATCCTACCCGCCAAAGATTTTTCATGCCCTCTCTTAGCTCTCCTAATCCCTTTCTTCAGTTCCCTCCTGGCTATCTTGTATCCCTCCAGCACCCTGTCTGAACCTTGTTTCTTCAGCCTTACATAAGTCTCCTTCTTCCTCTTAACAAGACATGCAACCTCTCTTATCAACCATGGTTCCCTCACTTGACCATCCCTTCCCTGCCTGACAAAGACACGTAGTACCTGTTTCTTGAACAAGTTCCACATTTCACTTGTGTCCTTCCCTGACAGCCTATGTTCCCAACTTATGCAATTCAATTCTTGTCTGACAGCATTGTATTTACCCTTCCCACAATTGTAAACCTTGCCCTGTTGCACGCACCTAGCCCTCTCCATAACTAAAGTGAAAGTCACAGAATTGTGGTCACTATCTCCAAAATGCTCCCCCACTGACAAATCTATCACCTGCCCTGGTTCATTACCAAGTACTAAATCCAATATGGCCTCCCCTCTGGTCGGACAATCTACATACTGTGTTAGAAAAGCTTCCTGGACACACTGCACAAACACCACCCCATCTAAACTATTTGATCTAAAGAGTTTCCGCTCAATGTTTGCAGGTACCTCCGCACCATCGTGATGCGATGTCGGGTCAGACAGGGAAACAGATGCTGATGTCAGCCCAGCAGAGAGAGGGGTCGAATCCTGCACCAATCAGATTCACAGTGGTCACATTGCCAACTGAACCAACCTGCCCAACAAGAGTCCAGGGCAGCGGCCACACAGACGTGTAAACACACATTGTGGGCTGGGGCGAGGAAGAGTGAGTGTAGAGGCTCTAATATTGTTTCCATCAGGCGGCTGACGAGGAATCGCTCCCACTCTTCCCGCCTGCCATTGACTGTTGAAAGAATTTGCAAGTTAGTTCTGAAGTTGATTGACTACATTGTGAACACAACCTCCTTGGGAGATCCAACAGAGAGAGACTCAAACTCAGAGCTCTGACTCAGAGACTCCAACGCAACACTATACCCCACAGCGCCTCCTAAATTAACCACAACTGTACAGAGTGCTCCCAGTGTGGTCTAACCAGACCAGAACTGTACACAGTGCTCCCAGTGTGGTCTAACCAGAACTGTACAGAGTGCTCCCAGTGTGGTCTAACCAGAACTGTACACAGTGCTCCCAGTGTGGTCTAACCAGAACTGTACACAGTGCTCCCAGTGTGGTCTAACCAGAACTGTACACAGTGCTCCCGGTGTGGTCTAACCAGAACTGTACACAGTGCTCCCAGCGTGGTCTAACCAGACCAGAACTGTACACAGTGCTCCCAGTGTGGTCTAACCAGAACTGTACACAGTGCTCCCAGTGTGGTCTAACCAGACCAGAACTGTACACAGTGCTCCCAGTGTGGTCTAACCAGAACTGTACACAGTGCTCCCAGTGTGGTCTAACCAGACCAGAACTGTACACAGTGCTCCCAGTGTGGTCTAACCAGAACTGTACACAGTGCTCCCAGTGTGGTCTAACCAGAACTGTACACAGTGCTCCCAGTGTGGTCTAACCAGAACTGTACACAGTGTTCCCAGTGTGGTCTAACCAGAACTGTACACAGTGCTCCCAGTGTGGTCTAACCAGAACTGTACACAGGGCTCCCAGTGTGGTCTAACCGGACCAGAACTGTACACAGAGCTCCCAGTGTGGTCTAACCAGACCAGAACTGTACACAGTGCTCCCAGTGTGGTCTAACCAGACCAGATCTGTACACAGTGCTCCCAGTGTGGTCTAACCAGAACTGTACACAGTGCTCCCAGTGTGGTCTAACCATACCAGAACTGTACACAGTGCTCCCAGTGTGGTCTAACCAGAACTGTACACAGTGCTTCCAGTGTGGTCTAACCAGACCAGAACTGTACACAGTGCTCCCAGTGTGGTCTAACCAGAACTGTACACAGGGCTCCCAGTGTGGTCTAACCAGAACTGTACACAGTGCTCCCAGTGTGGTCTAACCAGAACTGTACACAGTGCTCCCAGTGTGGTCTAACCATACCAGAACTGTACACAGTGCTTCCAGTGTGGTCTAACCAGACCAGAACTGTACACAGTGCTCCCAGTGTGGTCTAACCAGAACTGTACACAGTGCTCCCAGTGTGGTCTAACCAGAACTGTACACAGAGCTCCCAGTGTGGTCTAACCAGACCAGAACTGTACACAGTGCTCCCAGTGTGGTCTAACCAGAACTGTACACAGTGCTCCCAGTGTGGTCTAACCAGACCAGAACTGTACACAGTGCTCCCAGTGTGGTCCAACCAGAACTGTACACAGTGCTCCCAGTGTGGTCTAACCAGAACTGTACACAGCGCTCCCAGTGTGGTCTAACCAGACCAGAACTGTACACAGTGCTCCCAGTGTGGTCTAACCAGAACTGGACACAGTGCTCCCAGTGTGGTCTAACCAGACCAGAACTGGACACAGTGCTCCCAGTGTGGTCTAACCAGAACTGTACACAGCGCTCCCAGTGTGGTCTAACCAGACCAGAACTGTACACAGTGCTCCCAGTGTGGTCTAACCAGAACTGTACACAGTGCTTCCAGTGAGGTCTAACCAGACCAGAACTGTACACAGTGCTCCCAGTGTGGTCTAACCAGACCAGAACTGTACACAGTGCTCCCTGTGTAGTATAACCAGACCAGAACTGTACACAGTGCTCCCAGTGTGGTCTAACCAGACCAGAACTGTACACAGTGCTCCCAGTGTGGTCTAACCAGACCACAACTGTACACAGTGCTCCCAGTGCGGTCTAACCAGATCAGAACTGTACACAGTGCTCCCAGTGTGGTCTAACCAGACCAGAACTGTACACAGTGCTCCCAGTGTGGTCTAACCAGACCAGAACTGTACACAGTGCTCCCAGTGTGGTCTAACCAGAACTGTACACAGTGCTCCCAGTGTGGTCTAACCAGACCAGAACTGTACACTGTGCTCCCAGTGTGGTCTAACCAGACCAGAACTGTACACAGTGCTCCCAGTGTGGTCTAACCAGACCAGAACTGTACACAGTGCTCCCAGTGTGGTCTAACCACCCCAGAACTGTACACAGTGCTCCCAGTGTGGTCTAACCAGAACTGTACACAGCGCTACCAGTGTGGTCTAACCAGAACTGTACACAGTACTCCCAGTGTGGTCTAACCAGACCAGAACTGTACACAGTACTCCCAGTGTGGTCCAACCAGACCAGAACTGTACACAGAGCTCCCAGTGTGGTCTAACCAGACCAGAACTGTACACAGTGCTCCCAGTGTGGTCTAACCAGACCAGAACTGTACACAGTGCTCCCAGTGTGGTCTAACCAGACCAGAACAGTACACAGTGCTCCCAGTGTGGTCTAACCAGAACTGTACACAGAGCTCCCAGTGTGGTCTAACCAGACCAGAACTGTACACAGTGCTCCCAGTGTGGTCTAACCAGACCAGAACTGTACACAGTGCTCCCAGTGTGGTCTAACCAACCGAACTGTACACAGTGCTCCCGTGTGGTCTAACCAGACCAGAACTGTACACAGTGCTCCCAGTGTGGTCTAACCAACCAGAACTGTACACGTGCTCCCAGTGGGTGTATAACCAGCCAAACTGTACACAGTGCTCCAGTGTGGTCTAACCAGACCGAACTGTACACAGTGCTCCCAGTGTGGTCTAATTCCAGAACCATACTGTACCAGTGCTCCCAGTGTGGTCTAACCAGACAAACTTGTACACAGTGCTCCCAGTGTGGTCTAACCAGACCAGAACTGTACACAGTGCTACCAGTGTGGTCTAACCATACCAGAACTGTACACAGTGCTCCAGTGGTGGTCTAACCAGACCAGAACTGTACACAGTGCTCCCAGGTGGTCTAACCAGAACTGTACACAGTGCTCCCAGTGTGGTCTAACCAGACCAGAACTGTACACAGTGCTCCCAGTGTGGTCTAACCAGACCAGAACTGTACGCAGTGCTCCCAGGGTGGTCTAACCAGACCAGAACTGTACACAATGCTCCCAGTGTGGTCTAACCAGACCAGAACTGTACACAGTGCTCCCAGTGTGGTCTAACCAGAACTGTACACAGTGCTCCCAGTGTGGTCTAACCAGAACTGTACACAGTACTCCCAGTGTGGTCTAACCAGACCAGAACTGTACACAGTGCTCCCAGTGTGGTCTAACCAGACCAGAACTGTAGACAGTGCTCCCAGTGTGGTCTAACCAGACCAGAACTGTACACAGTGCTCCCAGTGTGGTCTAACCAGACCAGAACAGTACACAGTGCTCCCAGTGTGGTCTAACCAGAACTGTACACAGAGCTCCCAGTGTGGTCTAACCAGACCAGAACAGTACACAGTGCTCCCAGTGTGGTCTAACCAGAACTGTACACAATGCTCCCAGTGTGGTCTAACCAGACCAGAACTGTACACAGTGCTCCCAGTGTGGTCTAACCAGACCAGAACTGTACACAGTGCTCCCAGTGTGGTCTAACCAGACCAGAACTGTACACTGTGCTCCCAGTGTGGTCTAACCAGACCAGAACTGTACACAGTGCTCCCAGTGTGGTCTAACCAGAACTGTACACAGTGCTCCCAGTGTGGTCTAACAAGAACTGTACACAGTGCTCCCAGTGTGGTCTAACCAGAACTGTACACAGTGCTCCCAGTGTGGTCTAACCAGACCAGAACTGTACACAGTGCTCCCAGTGTGGTCTAACCAGACCAGAACTGTACACAGTGCTCCCAGTGTGGTCTACCCAGACCAGAACTGTACACAGTGCTCCCAGTGTGGTCTAACCAGACCAGAACTGTACACAGTGCTCCCGTTGTGGTCTAACCAGAACTGTACACAGTGCTCCCAGTGTGGTCTAACCAGAACTGTACACAGTGCTCCCAGTGTGGTCTAACAAGAACTGTACACAGTGCTCCCAGTGTGGTCTAATCAGAACTGTACACAGTGCTCCCAGTGTGGTCTAACCAGACCAGAACTGTACACAGTGCTCCCAGTGTGGTCTAACCAGACCAGAACTGTACACAGTGCTCCCGGTGTGGTCTAACCAGAACTGTACACAGTGCTCCCAGTGTGGTCTAACAGAACTGTACACAGTGCTCCCAGTGTGGTCTAACCAGAACTGTACACAGTGCTCCCAGTGTGGTCTAACCAACAGAACTGTACACAGTGCTCCCAGTGTGGTCTAACCAGACCAGAACTGTACACAGTGCTCCCAGTGTGGTCTAACCAGACCAGAAACTGTACACAGTGCTCCCGAGTGTGGTCTAACCAGAACTGTACACAGTGCTCCAGTGTGGTCTAACCAGAACTGTACACAGTGCTCCCAGTGTGGTCTAAACAGTCCAGAACTGTACACAGTGCTCCCAGTGTGGTCTAACCAGACCAGAACTGTACACAGTGCTCCCAGTGTGGTCTCACCAGACCAGAACTGTACACAGTGCTCCCAGTGTGGTCTAACCAGACCAGAACTGTGCACAGTGCTCCCAGTGTGGTCTAACCAGACCTGTACACAGTGCTCCCAGTGTGGTCTAAACAGTCCAGAACTGTACACAGTGCTCCCAGTGTGGTCTAACCAGACCAGAACTGTACACAGTGCTCCCAGTGTGGTCTAACCAGAACTGTACACAGTGCTCCCAGTGTGGTCTAACCAGAACTGTACACAGAGCTCCCAGTGTGGTCTAACCAGACCAGAACTGTACACAGTGCTCCCAGTGTGGTCTAACCAGAACTGTACACAGTGCTCCCAGTGTGGTCTAACCAGACCAGAACTGTACACAGTGCTCCCAGTGTGGTCCAACCAGAAATGTACACAGTGCTCCAAGTGTGGTCTAACCAGAACTGTACACAGCGCTCCCAGTGTGGTCTAACCAGACCAGAACTGTACACAGCGCTCCCAGTGTTGTCTAACCTGACCAGAACTGTACACAGTGCTCCCAGTGTGGTCTAACCAGACCAGAACTGGACACAGTGCTCCCAGTGTGGTCTAACCAGAACTGTACACAGCGCTCCCAGTGTGGTCTAACCAGACCAGAACTGTACACAGTGCTCCCAGTGTGGTCTAACCAGACCAGAACTGTACACTGTGCTCCCAGTGTGGTCTAACCAGACCAGAACTGTACACAGTGCTCCCGGTGTGGTCTAACCAGAACTGTACACAGTGCTCCCAGTGTGGTCTAACAAGAACTGTACACAGTGCTCCCAGTTTGGTCTAACCAGAACTGTACACAGTGCTCCCAGTGTGGTCTAACCAGACCAGAACTGTACACAGTGCTCCCAGTGTGGTCTAACCAGACCAGAACTGTACACAGTGCTCCCAGTGTGGTCTAACCAGACCAGAACTGTACACAGTGCTCCCAGTGTGGTCTAACAAGAACTGTACACAGTGCTCCCAGTGTGGTCTAACCAGACCAGAACTGTACACAGTGCTACCGGTGTGGTCTAACCAGAACTGTACACATTGCTCCCAGTGTGGTCTAACAAGAACTGTACACAGTGCTCCCAGTGTGGTCTAACCAGAACTGTACACAGTGCTCCCAGTGTGGTCTAACCAGACCAGAACTGTACACAGTGCTCCCAGTGTGGTCTAACCAGACCAGAACTGTACACAGTGCTCCCGGTGTGGTCTAACCAGAACTGTACACAGTGCTCCCAGTGTGGTCTAACAGGAACTGTACACAGTGCTCCCAGTGTGGTCTAACCAGAACTGTACACAGTGCTCCCAGTGTGGTCTAACCAGACCAGAACTGTACACAGTGCTCCCAGTGTGGTCTAACCAGACCAGAACTGTACACAGTGCTCCCGGTGTGGTCTAACCAGAACTGTACACAGTGCTCCCAGTGTGGTCTAACAAGAACTGTACACAGTGCTCCCAGTGTGGTCTAACCAGAACTGTACACAGTGCTCCCAGTGTGGTCTAACCAGACCAGAACTGTACACAGTGCTCCCAGTGTGGTCTAACCAGACCAGAACTGTACACAGTGCTCCCAGTGTGGTCTAACCAGACCAGAACTGTACACAGTGCTCCCAGTGTGGTCTAACCAGAACTGTACACAGTGCTCCCAGTGTGGTCTAAACAGTCCAGAACTGTACACAGTGCTCCCAGTGTGGTCTAACCAGACCAGAACTGTACACAGTGCTCCCAGTGTGGTCTAACCAGACCAGAACTGTACACAGTGCTCCCAGTGTGGTCTAACCAGACCAGAACTGTGCACAGTGCTCCCAGTGTGGTCTAACCAGAACTGTACACAGTGCTCCCAGTGTGGTCTAAACAGTCCAGAACTGTACACAGTGCTCCCAGTGTGGTCCAACCAGACCAGAACTGTACACAGTGCTCCGTGTGGTCTAACTAGAACTGTACACAGAGCTCCCAGTGTGGTCTAACCAGACCAGAACTGTACACAGTGCACCCAGTGTGGTCTAACCAGACCAGAACTGTACACAGTGCTCCCAGTGTGGTCTAACCAGACCAGAACTGTACACAGTGCTCCCAGTGTGGTCTAACCAGACCAGAACTGTACACAGTGCTCCCAGTGTGGTCTAACCAGAACTGTACACAGTGCTCCCAGTTTGGTCTAACCAGAACTGTACACAGAGCTCCCAGTGTGGTCTAACCAGACCAGAACTGTACACAGTGCTCCCAGTGTGGTATATCCAGACCTGAACTGTACACAGTGCTCCCAGTATGGTCTGACCAGAACTGTACACAGTGCTCCCAGTGTGGTCTAACCAGACCAGAACTGTACACAGTGCTCCCAGGGTGGTCTAACCAGACCAGAACTGTACACAGTGCTCCCAGTGTGGTCTAACCAGACCAGAACTGTACACAGTGCTCCCAGTGTGGTCTAACCAGAACTGTACACAGTGCTCCCAGTGTGGTCTAACCAGAACTGTACACAGTACTCCCAGTGTGGTCTAACCAGACCAGAACTGTACACAGTGCTCCCAGTGTGGTCTAACCAGACCAGAACTGTACACAGTGCTCCCAGTGTGGTCTAACCAGACCAGAACTGTACACAGTGCTCCCAGTGTGGTCTAACCAGACCAGAACAGTACACAGTGCTCTCAGTGTGGTCTAACCAGAACTGTACACAGAGCTCCCAGTGTGGTCTAACCAGACCAGAACAGTACACAGTGCTCACAGTGTGGTCTAACCAGAACTGTACACAATGCTCCCAGTGTGGTCTAACCAGACCAGAACTGTACACAGTGCTCCCAGTGTGGTCTAACCAGACCAGAACTGTACACAATGCTCCCAGTGTGGTCTAACCAGACCAGAACTGTAC
The DNA here is from genome assembly GCF_902713615.1 of Scyliorhinus canicula. Classification (NCBI taxonomy): domain Eukaryota; kingdom Metazoa; phylum Chordata; class Chondrichthyes; order Carcharhiniformes; family Scyliorhinidae; genus Scyliorhinus; species Scyliorhinus canicula. The sequence goes on along the minus strand of NC_052165.1, from coordinate 91,678,736 downwards.
ACTGTGCTCCCAGTGTGGTCTAACCAGACCAGAACTGTACACAGTGCTCCCGGTGTGGTCTAACCAGAACTGTACACAGTGCTCCCAGTGTGGTCTAACAAGAACTGTACACAGTGCTCCCAGTGTGGTCTAACCAGAACTGTACACAGTGCTCCCAGTGTGGTCTAACCAGACCAGAACTGTACACAGTGCTCCCAGTGTGGTCTAACCAGACCAGAACTGTACACAGTGCTCCCAGTGTGGTCTAACCAGACCAGAACTGTACACAGTGCTCCCAGTGTGGTCTAACCAGAACTGTACACAGTGCTCCCAGTGTGGTCTAAACAGTCCAGAACTGTACACAGTGCTCCCAGTGTGGTCTAACCAGACCAGAACTGTACACAGTGCTCCCAGTGTGGTCTAACCAGACCAGAACTGTACACAGTGCTCCCAGTGTGGTCTAACCAGACCAGAACTGTGCACAGTGCTCCCAGTGTGGTCTAACCAGAACTGTACACAGTGCTCCCAGTGTGGTCTAAACAGTCCAGAACTGTACACAGTGCTCCCAGTGTGGTCCAACCAGACCAGAACTGTACACAGTGCTCCGTGTGGTCTAACTAGAACTGTACACAGAGCTCCCAGTGTGGTCTAACCAGACCAGAACTGTACACAGTGCTCCCAGTGTGGTCTAACCAGAACTGTACACAGTGCTCCCAGTGTGGTCTAACCAGAACTGTACACAGATCTCCCAGTGTGGTCTAACCAGACCAGAACTGTACACAGTGCTCCCAGTGTGTTCTATCCAGACCAGAACTGTACACAGTGCTCCCAGTATGGTCTAACCAGAACTGTACACAGTGCTCCCAGTGTGGTCTAACCAGACCAGAACTGTACACAGTGCTCCCAGTGTGGTCTAACCAGAACTGTACACAGTGCTCCCAGTGTGGTCTAACCAGAACTGTACACAGTGCTCCCAGTGTGGTCTAACCAGACCAGAACTGTACACAGTGCTCCCAATGTGGTCTAACCAGACCAGAACTGTACACAGTGCTCCCAGTGTGGTCTAACCAGACCAGAACTGTACACTGTGCTCCCAGTGTGGTCTAAACAGTCCAGAACTGTACAGAGTCCTGCACGAATGGAGTTAGGAATTTGTTTTGTCTCTTGGGGTCACCCTATCCTCAGTATGAATCATAATTTTTACTTTCAAGTACCCAATTATTTTTTTCCAATTGAGGGGCATTTTAGCGTGGCTAATCCACCTGCCCTGCCTTTTTGGGTTGTGGGGGTCAGACCCACGCAGACACGGGGAGAATGTGCAAACTCCACACGGACAGCGACCCGGAGATGGGATTGAACCCGGGTCCTCAGTGCCATGAGGGAGCAGTGCTAACCATTGCGACGCCATACCGCCCTCACTCTGACTAATGTGTCCGCTCATGTTCTCTGTGCACCTTGATCCTCCCTTTGAGCCGTTACTAGCCCGCTGAGGCCTGTACGGTCTCCGTCTTCCCTGTTTGAATGCTGGACTGTGTGCTCAGTACCTGTCCGAAATCTCCATCATTCTCCCACGTGGGAGCGCTCTCGGTATCCGTCAATGCCTCGGTGTGAATCTTTTTGGCCAATCTGGTTCGGGGGAGATGCTGGGCTCTGGGCTCTAACACAGAGGCCCCGAACCCCAGAACACACCCTTGAGTCGGTCTGGTTGACGCTTAATCCGAGACTGATGGAGCTAGTCGCCCAGTTCGAGGGGCGATTCGGGATGGGGCGGGCGCGAGAAATGCCGACGGCTCCCACAGTGCGGGGCACCACAAAGTCAGAACGTGCACCAATGCAGGAGTAAAAGAGAAAGTTTCACTCACCTGTCAGCGTTAACATGGATGGAAAGGAAGAGAGGGTCATTGGCCGCATCGAAGGACCTCAGCAACGTTCCGCTGCAGAACACGTGGACGGCGTTGTGCATACTAATCCACCTTTGATATGGATACTGCGGATTTATGAAACCTGAGAGAGAGGGGGGGGGGGGAAGGAAGAGAGGTTAAACGCCTGAACGTATTCAGGGGCTGAAGAGACTATTAGCCTTCCGTATCTGTTGAAATGTTGTGTGCCAGGGTTGAGAGAACACCAAAGTATATCATGGAGTTTACCTGACCTACAACTTTTAATAGATTTTGGTGATGAAGGGCCCACTTGCCAGGTGCGATGCAACAGAGATCCTAAATATTTTTAAACAAAACAATGTTTATTCTGTGAATTCATTTAACATTTTAGAAACACACAGTAACCATTATATCAACTACCAACACAACTACCCCCACAGATACAGTACTCTATATGTAACCCTTAATAACTTTCCCAACAACATCCATAAGCCAAACCCCCTTTTTAACAAAGCAGTAGGGATGGGGAGGGGGGTGAAAAAGGAGAAAAATCTATACAAACTATATAGTTGATTGTTGGGAAGAATGTTTCCCGGGGTGTGTATTTGCTGTAACCTACTTTGATACAGGTTTGAAAAAAATGTGTTTAAAAAAAAGAAAAATAAATAAATAAATTATTTACACAAGGCAGTTATCACTTTTAAATTATCAAGTGATCTGGATACCTTTTAACATACAAAATGAACCTTCCTTGTCTGAATTCAGCTTTCAACTGCCTAAAACGAAAGTAAAACACAAAGCCACAAACAGCTCAAAACGAATGTAAAAGCCAGAGACACAACCCAGCTCCACCCACACAATGACATCACTGCAGCTATTTCATAAACACCCATTTCTTAAAGGTACACTGCCATGACACAAGGAACCTGAAGCTGAGATTCTGAATTCTTCTCTGCCTTCCACATACTGCCAATTCCCAGGATGAACGGATGGGAGGGCCCACAAACTTTGCTCTTTTAACAAATTTAGTGTACCCAATTCTTTTTTCCAAATAAGGAGCAATTTAGCATGGCCAATCCACATACCCGGCACATATTTTTGTGTTTGTGGGGGCGAGACCCATGCAGACATGGGGAGAATGTGCAAACTCCACATGGACAGTGACCCGGGGCCGGGATCGAATCCGGGTCCTCAGTGCTGTAGCAGTGCTAATCACTGCCCCCACAAACCCCCCCGTCCCCCATGCTGTAAACCGTGGAATGGGACCGCAATCCCCTTTTTCCATCAAGCTGCACCCCCCCCCCCCCCCCACCCACCAATCACGCACTTTTTCCTGAAAGCCAGACCCTCTTATGTCCATCCCTGTCCACACGTCACTCGACCGGGTGGGCAGATAAGTGGCGAATGCAGTTTCATTCGGAGAAACTTGAGGCTAGTCCATTTGGTTCTGTGATGCAAAGCGGGGTCCCCAATAAGAAGTAGGATAGTGAGACGTCTGGAAAGACACGGGCGCATCGATTGTCAACGGACTGTTTAAGGATTCCAGCGAGGGGTTGGGGAGTGATTTTAATTCTCACCGCAGGTGTGAAACCCATTCTCGTGCTGAGAAATTATTCGGAGGTTCGCGTGAAGCGTGATAACATTCAGGACGTATGAGCTGTTAAGATGTTGTAAAACCAGTTGTCTTTCCCGTGTTCCCCTGGTTATTCACGCCTGTTGCTTGCTTTGCTCTTGTCTTCCAGTTCGCTGCTACAATGTTACTGCACCATCTTACATTTTGCTTCAACATTAGGCAGTTGGAACCCCTTTATTGGTGGACCAGGCCAAGTCATCCCCTTAATGTGATGTGGCAGAACCGGTGACGATGATTGGATGGACTTGGCAGGCAGCCAATGGGGAAATGTATAATTTGCAGCCTTCTCCTATTGGAGCCTGTGGTTGATGGGGCCAAACAGAAATTTCCGGTTGAAAGACGGGCCTTTTGAAGAGTTTCATTTTGTCTGTTCTGTGGAGCGATCCAGGCAGGAGGCAGTTTTGAATCTCTGTCTCTCTAACTCACCTTGCCTGTTGACTGGAAGAGTTCCCACCGCCTTTAGCTTCTGTCTGAACACATCACTGGGGGTTTGCTGGGTACAAAGAGCTACATCGGCAGCCAAGAACAATCTCATAACTATCAAACCCCTGTTCATTTTCAATCTTCCCCCATTTCCGCCGTGTGTGCCTGTCTCACCCAGATTGCACACTGCGTGAGCCCCCCCCCCCCCCCCCCCCCCACTGAGCACCCCGTCCTGAGCGCGAGCACCACTCTCTACACAGCAGGATATCATCAAATCCCCACCAACACCATACCTTCCAGCGCATTGCGAAAACACCCAGTGGAGGTGGCATTGTAAGGCGGACTGTCGTACACGGGTAAGCGGAGGCAGGCATTGCGATCCCGTATGGTAGGAAGGCCATTGAACATGGGGGGTCCAAGTTCCAATCCCACACCATTCAATCGGTAAATTGAGCGTCCATACCCAGGCGCACAAAGCACTTCCATGCTCTCCACATACTCATCATCGTTTGTACAGTGTGTCTGAGAGGAAAAGAAGAAACTCACGATGTTAGATACAGAGTAAAGCTCCCTCCACACTGTCCCCATCAAACACTCCCAGGACAGAAACAGCACGGGGTTAGATACAGAGTAAAGCTCCATCTACACTGTCCCCATCAAACACTCCCAGGACAGGTACAGCACGGAGTTAGATACAGAGTAAAGCTCCCTCTACACTGTCCCCATCAAACACTCCCAGGATAGGTACAGCACGGGGTTGGATACAGAGTAAAGCTCCCTCTACACTGTCCCCATCAAACACTCCCAGGTACAGCACGGGGTTAGATACAGAGTAAATCTCCCTCTACACTGTCCCCATCAAACACTCCCAGGACAGGTACAGCACGGGGTTAGATACAGAGTAAAGATGCCTCTGCACTGTCCCCATTGAACACTCCCAGGACAGGTACAGCACGGGGTTAGATACAGAGTAAAGATCCCTCTACACTGTCCCCATCAAACACTCCCAGGACAGGTACAGCACGGGGTTAGATACAGAATAAAGCTCCCTCTACACTGTCCCCATTGTACATTCCCAGGACAGGTACAAAATGGGGTTAGATACAGAGTAAAGATCCCTCTACACTGTCCCCATCAAACACTCCCAGGACAGGTACAGCACGGGGTTAGATACAGAGTAAAGCTCCCTCTGCACTGTTCCCATCAAACACTCCCAGGACAGGTACAGCACGGGGTTAGATACAGAGTAAAGCTCCCTCTGCACTGTTCCCATCAAACACTCCCAGGATAGGTACAGCACGGGGTTGGATACAGAGTAAAGCTCCCTCTACACTGTCCCCATCAAACACTCCCAGGTACAGCACGGGGTTAGATACAGAGTAAATCTCCCTCTACACTGTCCCCATCAAACACTCCCAGGACAGGTGCAGCACGGGGTTAGTTACAGAGTAAAGCTGCCTCTGCACTATCCCCATTGAACACTCCCAGGACAGGTACAGCACGGGGTTAGATACAGAGTAAAGCTCCCTCTACACTGTCCCCATTGTACATTCCCAGGACAGGTACAGCACGGGGTTAGATACAGAGTAAAGATCCCTCTACACTGTCCCCATCAAACACTCCCAGGACAGGTACAGCACGGGGTTAGATACAGAGTAAAGCTCCCTCTACACTGTCCCCATTGTACATTCCCAGGACAGGTACAGCACGGGGTTAGATACAGAGTAAAGCACCCTCTACACTGTCCCCATCAAACACTCCCAGGACAGGTACAGCACGGGGTTAGATACAGAGTAAAGCTCCCTCTGCACTGTCCCCATCGAACACCGGGACAGGTACAGCATGGGGTTAGAAATGGGGAGGTAAGTTGCGAATGCCGTTTTATTCGGTCAGCCCTCCTCCACAAGCCTCGCTCCCCGCCCCCTGAATCACGTGCAGGTGATGGGTGTGAGCGAGCAATCAGCGGACAGGCAGGGGTCAGACTTTGGCATGGATCGAGGAGCAGCCTATCACAGCAGGTTATCATCAATCACCCTCTGCTCTCGACGGTGACTCCCTGACAGTGCTGACACAGTCCCATCACCCTGGAGCTATGTTACACAGACCCTGTGAGTGTGGGACAGGGTGGAAGGGGGAGGAAGGTGATGTGGAATGAGGGGGGAGGGGGAAGGCCGAGGAATGGTGGTGGAGGAGGAATGGGAAAGAGGGTGGTGTGGAGGGAGGGAATGATGGACTTATCCTGGATTGCTGTTATCGTGCGGGACGCAGTGCTTGCTGGGAAGGTGAGTGAATTTTAAAAAACTTACCGTTGGGGTTTCCAGCTGAATCCCGCCGGAGTGAGGACAGAGTGACTGCTGGGTAAGTAGTACAGATTTGAATTGTTTACGTGGGCCCATAACAGCTGTTATCGTGTGGGGCACAGTGGTTGCTGGTTAAGTGTTTTATTTTGACTTGTATTTAAGTTGGGCAGTTGCTAAACCCGAGACACAACACTTGTAGTGTCCCCCACCCTTCCACCTCCTCTAACCTAAGGGGGTGAGGGAATATCAGGCAATCTCTTTCTTTTTCTTGTTTTATCCGCAAGTTATCTAGAGGTGATGGCAGGGAAGGCAGTGCAATGTTCCTCCTGCAGAATGTTTGAGGTGAGGGACGCCGTCAGTGACCCTGCTGATTTCACCTGTGGGAAGTGCATCCATCTCCAGCTCCTCAGAAACCACGTTCGGGAACTGGAGCTGGAGCTGGATGAACTTCGGATCATTCGGGAGGCAGAGGTGGTCATAGATAGAAGCTTCAGGGATGTAGTTACTCCGGAAAATCAAGATAGATGGGTGACGGTGAGAGGGGCTGGGAGGAAGCAGTCAGTGCAGGGATCCTCTGTGGTCGTTCCCCTTAGTAACAAGTATACCGTTTTGGATACTGTTGAGGGGGACGACCTACCAGGGGTAAGCCACGGTGACCGGATCTCCAGCACTGAGTCCATCCCTGGGGCTCAGAAGGGAAGGAGGGAGAGCAGGAGAGCAATAGTTATTGGGGACTTGATAGTTCGAGGGACAGATAGACGGTTCTGTGGCAGCGAAAGAGACTCACGGATGGTATGTTGCCTCCCGGGTGCCAGGGTCTGTGACGTCTCAGACCGTGTTTTCAGAATCCTTAAGGGGGAGGGGAAACAGTCACAAGTCATGGTATGCATTGGTACCAACGACATAGGTAAGAGAAGGGACGGGGATTTAAAACAGGAATTTAGGGAGCTAGGGTGGAAGCTGAGAGCCAGGACAAACCATGTTGTCATCTCTGGTTTGTTGCTGGTGCCACGTGCTAGCGAGGTGAGGAACAGGGAGAGAGAGCAGATAAACACCGTGGCTGCAGGGATGGTATGGAAGGGAGGGTTTCGGTTACAAAGAACAGTACAGCACAGAACAGGCCCTTCGGCCCTCAATGTTGTGCCGAGCATTGTCCGAAACCAAGATAAAGCTATCCCACTCACTGTCATTCTGGAGTGCTCCATGTGCCTATCCAATAACCGCTTGAAAGTTCCTGATGTGTCCGACTCCACTATCACAGCAGGCAGTCCATTCCACACCCTAACCACTCTCTGAGCAAAGAAGCTACCTCGGATATCCCTCCTATATCTCCCACCCCGAACCTTTTAGTTTTGACCCCTTGCAACAGCTACATCCACCCGAGGAAATAGTCTCTGAACGTTCACTCTATCTATCCCCCTCATCATCTTATAAACCTCTATTAAGTCGCCTCTCATCCTCCTCCGCTCCAAAGAGAAAAGCCCTAGCTCCCTAAACCTTTCATCATAAGACCTATCCTCCAAACCAGGCAGCATCCTGGTAAATCTGCTTTGCACCATTCCAATGCTTCCACATCCTTCCTATAATGAGGTGACGAGAACTGCACACAATACTCCAAATGTGGTCTCACCAGGGTCACGTACAGTTGCAGCATAACCCCGCGGCTCTTAAACTCAAGCCCCCTGTTAATAAACGCTAACATACTATAGGCCTTCTTCACGGCTCTATCAACTTGAGTGGCAACCTTCAGAGATCTGTGGACATGAACCCCAAGATCTCTTTGTTCCTCCACATTCCTCAGAACCCTGCCGTTGACCCTGTAATCCAGATTCAAATTTTTTCTCCCAAAATGACTCACCTCGCACTTATCAGGGTTAAACTCCATCTGCCATTTTTCGGCCCTGATAGAACATTACGTGGATAATTGGAGCACATTCTGGGGAAGGTGGGACCTGTTCAGACAGGACGTTTTGCACCTGAACCAGAGGGACACCAATATCCTGGGAGGGAAATTTGCTACGGCTCTTCGGGGGGGGGGCTTAAACTAATTTGTCAGGGGGCTGGGAAAACGAGCTGTAGTCCAGAAGCCAGTTTTGAAAGTAGTGAGGTACTGAGGAAGATATCAAGGTCGCAGGAGTGTACCGGCAGACAGAAAGGTGGGTTGAAGTGTGTCTACTTTAATGCAAGGAGCATCCGGAATAAGGTAGGTGAACTTGGAGCGTGGATTGGTACTTGGGACTATGATGTTGTGGCCATTACGGAGACATGGTTAGAACAGGGACAGGAATGGTTGTTGGAAGTTCCAGGGTATAGATGTTTCAGTAAGAGTAGGGAAGGTGGTAAAAGAGGTTGAGGAGTAGCATTGCTAATCAAGGATAGTTTAACGGCTGCAGAAAGGCAGTTCGAAAGGTAATTACTGAGGTAATATGGGCTGAAGTTAGGAACAGGAAAGGAGCGGTCACATTGTTAGGAGTTTTCTATAGGCCCCCAAATAATGATAGAGATGTGGAGGAAGAAATTGCAAAACAGATTATGGATAGGTGTGGAGGTCACAGGGTAGTTGTCATGGGTGACTTTAACTTCCCAAATATTGATTGGAACCTCTGTAGGTCGAACAGTTCAGATGGGGCAGTTTTTGTACAGTGTGTGCAGGAGGGTTTCCTGACACAATATGTGGATAGGCCGACAAGAGGGGGGGCCACCTTGGATTTGGTACTGGGTAATGAACCGGGACAAGTGTTAGATTTGTTTGTGGGAGAGCACTTTGGAGATAGTGACCACAATTTGGTGTCTTTCACTATTGCAATGGAGAGGGATAGGGCCATACGGCTGGGCAAGGTTTATAATTGGGGGAGGGGTAATTATGATGCGATTAGGCAAGAATTAGGGAGCATAAGATGGGAACAGAAACTGTCAGGGAAAGGCACAAATGAAAAGTGGAGCTTGTTCAAGGAACAAATACTGTGTGTCCTTGATAGGTATGTCCCTGTCAGGCAGGGAGGAAATGGCCGTGTGAGGGAACCATGGTTCACAAAAGAGGTTGAAAGTCTTGTCAAGAAGAAAAAGGAAGCGTATGTAAGGATGAGAAAACAAGGTTCAGTTGGGTCGTTTGAGGGTTACAAGGCAACAAGGAATGAGCTAAAAAAAAGGGCTTCGGAGAGCTCGGAGGGGGCATGAGAAGTCCATGGTGGGTCGGATCAAGGAAAACCCCAAGGCTTTTTACTCTTATGTGAGACATAAAAGAATGACCAAGGCGAGGGTAGGGCCGGTCAAGGGCAGTAGTGGGAACTTGTGCATGGAGTCAGAAGAGATAGGAGAGGCGTTGAATTAATACTTTTCTTCAGTGTTCACCAAGGAGAGGGACGATGTTTTTGAGGATGAGAGTGTGATACAAGCGGGTAGGCTAGAGGAGGTAGATGTTCTGAGGAAGGATGTATTCGCAATTTTGAAAAACCTGAGGGTCGACAAGTCCCCTGGGCCAGATGGGATATATCCAAGGATTCTTTGGGAGGCAAGGGATGAGATTGCAGAGCCTTTGGCTTTGATCTTTGAGTCCTCACTGTCCACGGGAATAGTGCCAGAGGACTGGAGAGTGGTGAATGTTGTTCCTCTGTTCAAGAAAGAGAATAGGAATGACCCTGGTAATTATAGGCCAGTTAGTCTTACTTCAGTGGTCGGTAATTTAATGGAAAAGGTCCTAAAGGATAGGATTTGTGACCATTTGGAAAAATGCAGCTTAATCCGGGATAGCCAACACGGATTCGTGAAGGGTAAGTCTTACCTCACAAATTTGATTGAATTCTTTGAGGAGGTAACTAAGTGTGTAGATGAAGGTAGAGCAGTTGATGTCGTAGACATGGATTTTAGTAAGGCATTTGATAAGGTTCCCCATGGTCGGCTCATGAAGAAAGTAAGGAGGTGTGGGAGAGAGGGAAATTTGGCCAATTGGATAAGTAACTAGGTATCACATAGAAGACAGAGGGTGGTGGTGGATGGAAAATTTTCAGACTGGAGACCAGTTACCAGCGGTGTACCACAGGGATCAGTGCTGGGTCCTCTGCTATTTGTGATTTTTATCAATGACTTGGAGGAGGGGGCTGAAGGGTGGGTCAGTAAATTTGCTGATGACACCAAGATTGGTGGAGTAGTGGATGAGGTAGAGGGCTATTGAAATGAAAAAATGAAAATTGCTTATTGTCAAGAGTAGGCTTCAATGAAGTTACTGTGAAAAGCCCCTAGTCGCCACATTCCGGCGCCTGTCCGGGGAGGCTGATACGGGAATCGAACCATGCTGCTGGCCTGCTTGGTCTGCTTTAAAAGCCAGCGATTTAGCCCAGTGAGCTAAACCAGCCCCTGCTATTTTGGAAGGACAAATTTGAATGCGGATTACAGGGTCAACGGCAGGGTTCTGAGGAATGTGGAGGAACAGAGATCTTGGGGTTCATGTCCACAGATCTCTGAAGGTTGCCACTCAAGTGGATAGAGCCGTGAAGAAGGCTTATAGTGTGTTAGCGTTTATTAACAGGGGGCTTGAGCCATGGGGTTATGCTGCAACTGTACATGACCCTGGTGAGACCACATTTGGAGTATTGTGTGCAGTTCTGGTCACCTCATTATAGGAAGGATGTGGAAGCATTGGAATGGTGCAAAGCAGATTTACCAGGATGCTGCCTGGTTTGGAGGATAGGTCTTATGAGGAAAGGTTGAGGGAGCTCGGGCTTTTCTCTTTGGAGTGGAGGAGGATGAGAGGCGACTTAATAAGGTTTATAAGATGATGAGGGGGATAGATAGAGTGAACGTTCAGAGACTATTTCCTCGGGTGGATGTAGCTGTTACAAGGGGGCATAACTATAAGGTTCAGGGTGGGAGATATAGGAGGGATGTCCGAGGTAGGTTTTTTACTCAGAGAGTGGTTAGGGTGTGGAATGGACTGCCTGCTGTGATAGTGGAGTTGGACACTTTAGGAACTTTCAAGCGGTTATTGGATAGGCACATGGAGCACACCAGAATGACAGGGAGTGGGATAGCTTTATCTTGGTTTCGGACAATGCTCGGCACAACATCGAGGGCCGAAGGGCCTGTTCTGTGCTGTACTGTTCTATGTTCTATATTATCCACATGCTATGTGAAGTGGGCGAGGTTGAGGTCCTTTGTTGCCCTCCGTGCTTGCCAAACCCTCACCGCTGCTACCTGCCCTCCATCAATCGGCTGGTTCTATGGGTCCTCCCTGGGCCCGTCCTCCAACTCCTCCTGGTCTGGGGCCTCCTCGTCCTCGTTCATATGTTCCTCCTCCTCCACCTCCAGCACATCGCACCAGCAGAGCGGTCGAGCCATCGGAACCACATCTTGAGGAGTCCGATGCAACGCTCAGTGACATCCCGGGTGGCTACATGGGCCTCGTTGTAGTGGGTCTCCACATCGATCACCGGTCGCCTTACTGGCGTCATTAGCCAGGTCCTCAGTGGGCACACCTTATCCCCCAAGAGCCATCCGGTCACCTTAGGGGTAGGCACGAAGGGGCCGGGGATGTCTGGTTGCCCCAGGATGTCGTGCACACTCTCTGGAAACGTGCACGCACCTGCATGAACTCCATGTGGTGGTTGTACACGATCTGGATTTCTGGGAGTGGACCCCCCTCCTGTTGATGTAGTGCGCTCCCAGATGGCCTGGTGCGCGCAAGGCGACATGCGTGCCATCTATTACCCCCTGAAGTTGGGGCATCCCGTCGATGGCGGAGAATCCTGCTGCCCAGGAATCTTGCTGGGCCTGATCCACGTCAAAGTTTATATAGTTCCCTACCCGGGCAATCAGGGCATCTGTGACTTCACGGGTACGCTTGTGGGCTGTAGTTTGTGCAATGCCACACAAGTGCCTGCTCGAGACCTGGAATGATCCTAGGTGGAGAGGTTGAGGTCTGCAGTGACCTTTATGGCCACTGGGAGTGGGATTCTGCCCCCTCCGCACTGAGCCTTCTAGTTGAGGCGGAACCCCCCCCTGCGGCACACATTGACCATTATCTATTTGAAAGACCAGCGACGGCTGCGTAAACCCTGCGCCATCGTGGGCCCCCCCCTGGCATGATGGGCAGCCGGGTCCTCAGAGTGTAGGACGAGGCCCTGCACATGGGCCGCTGCCTCCAGTCTCTGTCAATCCTGGAGTCGCTGCCTTCTCCAGTGTCTGGCCGCCTGGCCTGCCAGCAGCACCACAGGGGCTGCTTCCGCAGGGTCCAAAATATCATCAGCCCGTGTAATATCTGTAAGGAGTAGCAGAGGGTCAGAGATTGACAGACAGCGGTATTCCCCCACCACGGGACCCTCCATCCCCCTACTGCTCACCTGCATTGCTTTACCTCACCCACATTGCTCCCCTCCCCCTCCTCCCTATTCCCCCATTGTTGCCCCTCCTCCCCATTCCCCTCCCTCCTCCCCATTGCTCCCCCTCCTCCCCCATTGCTCCCCCTCCTCCCCATTGCCCCCCTCCTCCCCATTGCCCCATCCTCCTCCCCCATTGCCCCCCTCCACCCCATTGCCCCATCCTCCTCCCCCATTGCCCCCTCCTCCTCCATTGCCCCATCCTCCTCCCCCATTGCCCCCCTCCTCCCCATTGCCCCATCCTTCTGCCCCATTGCCCCCTCCTCCCCCATTGCCCCCCTCCACCCCCATTGCCCCATCCTCCTCCCCCATTGCCCCCCTCCACCCCTATTGCTCCCCCTCCTCCCCCATTGCTCCCCCTCCTCCCCATTGCAGCCCCCTCCTCCCCCATTGCTCCCCCTCCTCCCCATTGCTCCCCCTCCTCCCACATTGCTCCCCCTCCTCCCACATTGCTCCCCCTCCTGCCCCATTGCTCCCCCTTCTCCCCCATTGCTCCCCCTCCTCCCATTGCTCCCCCTCCTCCCCCATTTCCCCCCTCCCCCATTGCCCCATCTCCCCCATTGTCCCCCTCCTCCGCCATTCCCCATCCTCCTCCCCCATTGCCCCCTCCTCCTCCATTGCCCCCCTCCTCCATTGCCCCCTCCTCCCCATTGCCCCCTCCTCCCCCATTGCCCCATCCTCCTCCCCATTGCCCCCTCCTCCCCCCCATTGCCCCTCCTCCCCCATTGCTCCCCATCTCCACATTGCTCCCCCTCCTCCCCATTCCCCCATTGCTCCCATTCCCCCATTGCTCCCCCTCCCCCATTCCCCCATTGCTCCCCCTCCCCCCATTCCCCCATTGCTCCCCCTCCCCCCATTCCCCATTGCTCCCCCCCCATTTCCCCTATTGCTCCCCTCCCCCCATTCCCCCATTGCTCCCCCTCCTCCCCCATTCCCCCATTGCTCCCCCTCCCCCCATTGCTCCCCCCATTGCTCCCCCTCCCCCATTGCCTCCTTCCCCCCATTCCCCCTTTGCTCCCCCTCCCCCATTCCCACATTGCTCCCCCTCCTTCCCCATTCCCACATTGCCCCCCTTCCCCTCCCCATTCCCCCATTGCTCCCCCTCCACCAATCCCACATTGCCCCCCCTCCCCCATTGCCCCCCTCCTCCACATTCCCCCATTTTCCCCCTCCTCCCCCATTGCTCCCCCACCCCCATTCCCCCATTGCTCCCCCTCCCCATTCCCACATCGCCTCCCCTCTCCCCATTCCCACATTGCCCCCCTCCTCAATTCCCCCGTTGCTCCCCCTCCCCCCATTCCCCCTTTGCTCCCCCTCCCCTATTCCCACATTGCTCCCCCTCCTCCCCATTCCCCATTGCCCCCCTCCCCCCATTGCCCCCTCCACCTCCCCCATCCCCCCATTGCTCCCCCTCCCCATTGCTCCCCCTCCTCCCATTCCCCCTTTGCTCCCCTCCCCCTGCCCCCTTTCCCCCATTGCTCCCCTCCCCCATTCCCCCATTGCTCCCCCTCCCCCATTGCCCCCCCTCCCCCCATCCTCTCCCCATTCCCCCATTCCCACATTGCCCCCTCCCATTCCCCCATTGCTCCCCTCCTCCCCATTCCCACATTGCACCCCCTCCCATTCCCCCATTGCTCCCCATCTTTCCCATTCCAACATTGGCTCCCCTCCCCCCATTCCCCCATTGCCCGCTCCTCCCCATTCCCCCATTGCTCCCCCTCACCCCCATTCCCACATTGCCTCCCCTCCTCCCCATTCCCACATTGCCCCCTCCTCCCCATTCCCCCATTGCTCCCCCTCACCCCCATTCCCACATTGCCTCCCCTCCTCCCCCATTCCCACATTGCCCCCTTCTCCCCATTTCCCCATTGCTCCCCCTCACCCCCATTCCCATAATTGCCCCCCTCCTCCCCCATTCCCACATTGCCCCCTCCTCCCCATTCCCCCATTGCTCCCCCTCACCCCCATTCCCACATTGCCCCCCTCCTCCCCCATTCCCACATTGCCCGCTCCTCCCTATTCCCCCATTGCTCCCCCTCACCCCCATTCCCACATTGCCTCCCCTCCTCCCCCATTCCCACATTGCCCCCCTCCTCCCCCATTCCCACATTTCCCCCTCCTCCCCATTCCCCCATTGCTCCCCCTCACCCCATTCCCACATTGCCCGCTCCTCCCCATTCCCCCATTGCTCCCCCTCACCCCCTTTCCCACATTGCCCCCCTCCTCCCCCATTCCCACATTGCCTCCCCTCCTCCCCCATTCCCACATTGCCCCCTCCTCCTCATTCCCCCATTGCTCCCCCTCACCCCCATTCCCACATTGACCCCTCCTCCCCATTCCCCCATTGCTCCCCCTCACCCCCATTCCCACATTGCCCGCTCCTCCCCATTCCCCCATTGCTCCCCCTCACCCCCTTTCCCACATTCCCCCCCTCCTCCCCCATTCCCACATTGCCTCCCCTCCTCCCCCATTCCCACATTGCCCCCTCCTCCTCATTCCCCCATTGCTCCCCCTCACCCCCATTCCCACATTGCCCCCCCTCCTCCCCATTCCCACATTGCCCCCTCCTCTCCCATTTCCCGATTGCTCCCCCTCCTCCCCCATTCCCCCATTGCCCCCCTACTCTCCCCATTCCCACGTTGCTCACCCTCCTCCCCATTGCCCAATTGCTCCCCCTCCTCCCCATTCTCCCATTGCCCCCCTACTCTCCCCATGCCCACATTGCTCCCCTCCTCCCCATTGTCCCATTGCCCCCCTACTCTCCCCATGCCCACATTGCTCCCCTCCTCCCCATTCCCCAATTGCTCCCCCCTCCTCCCCATTCCCCCATTGCCCCTTCACCCATTCCCACATTTCCCCCTCCTCTCCCCATACCCTCATTGCCCCCTCCCCTAATTCCCACATTACCCCCCTCCTCTCCCCATTCCCACATTGCTCCCCCTCTTCTCCCCATTCCCACATTGCTCAACCTCCTCCCCCATTCCCACATCGCTCCCCCTCCCCCATTCCCCCATTGCTCCCCACCTCCCCCATCCCCCCATTGCTCCCCCTCCTCCCCATTCCCCCATTGCTCCCCCTCCCCCCATTCCCCCATTGATCCCCTCCTCCCCATCCCCCCATTGCTCCCCCTCCTCCCATTCCCACATTACCCCCTCCTCCCCATTGCCCCCCTCCCCCCCATTGCCCCATTGTCCCCCTCCCCATTCCCCCATTGCTCCCCCTCTCCCCATTCCCACGTTGCTCCCCCTCCTCCCCATTCCCCAATTGCTCCCCCTCCTCCCCATTCTCCCATTGCCCCCTACTCTCCCCATGCCCACATTGCTCCCCTCCTCCCCATTGTCCCATTGCCCCCCTACTCTCCCCATGCCCACATTGCTCCCCTCCTCCCCATTCCTCAATTGCTCCTCCTCCTCCCCATTCCCCCATTGCCCCTTCACCCATTCCCACATTTCCCCCCTCCTGTCCCCATACCCTCATTGCCCCCTCCCCTAATTCCCACATTACCCCCTCCTCTCCCCATTCCCACATTGCTCCCCCTCTTCTCCCCATTCCCACATTGCTCAACCTCCTCCCCCATTCCCCCATTGCTCCCCATCCCCCATTCCCCCATTGCTCCCCACCTCCCCCATCCCCCCATTGCTCCCCCTCCTCCCATTCCCACATTACCCCCTCCTCCCCATTCCCCCATTGCTACCCCCTCCCCATTCCCCCATTCCTTCCCCATTCCCACATTGCCCCCATCGTCTTCCCATTCCCCCATTGCTCCCCCTCCTCCCATTCCCACATTACCCCCTCCTCCCCATTCCCCCATTGCTCCCCCTCCCCATTCCCCCATTGCCCCCCTCCTTCCCCATTCCCACATTGCCCCCATCGTCTCCCCATTCCCCCATTGCCCCCTCCTCCCCATTCCCCCATTGCTCCCCCTCCCCCCATTCCCCCATTGCACCCCCTCCTCCCCATTCCCCCATTGCTCCCCTCCTCCCCCATTCCCCCATTGCCCCCCTCCTCACCATTGCCCCATTGCCCCCTCCTCCCCATTCCCACATTGCCCCCTCCCCCCATTCCCCCCTCCTCTCCCCATTCTCCAATTGCTCCCTTCCCCATTGCCCCATTGCTCCCCCTCCTTCCCATTCCCCCATTGCCACCCTCCTCCCCATTCCCCCTTTGCCCCCCTCCCCGTTCCCCCATTGCTCCCCTACCCCAATCCCCCATTGCTCCCCCTCTCCATTACTCCATTGCCCCCCTCCTCTCCCCATTCCCCCATTTCTCCCCCTCCCCCCATTCCCCCATTGCTCCCCTCCCCCCATTTCTCCCCATTCCCCCATTGCTCCCCTCCCCCATTTCTCCCCCTCACCCATTCCCCCATTTCCCCCACTCCCCCATTCCCCCATTGCCCCCCTCCTCCCCCATTCCCACATTGCCCTCCCCATTCCCCCACTCCTCTCCCATTCCCACATTGCCTCCTCCCCCATTGCCCCCCTCCTCTCCCCATTCCACCATTGCCCCCCCTCCCCCATTGTTCCCCCTCCTCCCATTCCCCCATTGCCCCCTCCCCATTCCCCCATTGCCCCCTCCTCTCCCCATCCCCCCATTGTTCCCCCTCCTCCCATCCCCCCATTGCCCCCTCCCCATTCCCCCATTGCCCCCTCCTCTCCCCATCCCCCCATTGCCCCTTCCCCATTCCCCCATTGCTTCCCCTCCCCACATTACCACATTTCTCCCCTCCCCCCATTCCCACATTGCTCGCCCTCCCCCCCCATTCCCACATTTCTCCCCTCCCCCCATTCCCACATTGCTCGCCCTCCCCCCATTCTCCCATTTCTCCCCCCCCCCCATTATATCCTCTGCCACCCATCATGCCCCCTGCTGCCGCGGGGAGCCTGCGCACCCAACTCCACACTCTGTGATATGGGCCAGGGTTCAGAAAACTCCAAATGTATCATGGAGTTTCACCTGACCAACAATTGTTTATCGATGTTGGTCACGATGTGCACAACAACCTGCAATTCAGGTGTTGTTCAACAGAGTTCTCGGCGCTATTAATCAAAAACAAGCTTTATTCTAAGAATTTAGTTAACATTTTTATAAACACACACAGTAAGCATTTTTATCAACTACAAACATAAAGACCCCACACAGCTACAGTAATCTATGGATAACCTTAATGAATTCCCCCATAACTGTTCCAATTCAATAACAAGATCTCCTAAACTGAAAAAAACCTTTTCAAAGGTGTGGCCCAGCACACGGCTCTCTCACTGGTATAAGGCTTGTTATTGATACTCTGTTCCCAAACAGTAGGTTTGAATTCCTTCCAGAAAGCAATTATCTCTTTTATGTTATCAAGGTCTGGAAACAGCTTTTAAAATGAAGATAGAGAAACACTCCCGCCAACCTGTGCAGATCAAACCCAATCCAAACTGAAAGCGACAGTAAAACCTCCAGAGCCATAAACCAGCTCTAAATTCAAAGCAAAAGTAAAACCTCAAAGCCACAGCCCAGCTCCACCCACACAATGACATCACTGAAGCCATGTGATAAGGCAAAAGGTTTCTTAAAGGGACACTCCCCTGACACCTGTACCCCAGACAGCCGCACGTAACGTTACCTGGACCGGGCGCTTGTCCTTCCCAGGAGCACAAGCCCACCCTCTGCTCACTGAAATGTCTCCAGAGCTGGTCCAGTCCCTGGAGGTTCAGCTGTTTCCCCTCCCCACCCTTAGCCGAGGCTATGAGTGGCCAGCTCCCTGCCCCTCAACCCCCCCCCCCACCGCACCCCTCCCACCCACACCAGCACGACCCATCCCCCCACCCCGACCGAGGCTGCCCCCACACAGTGGGCTCCCCCACCCTTCTCCGGGGACTGACACAGCTCATTGCCCAGGAGCAAAGATGGCTACTCACCTTTCCGAGTGTCCACAGCAACCCCGACACCCGCTTCACATTTTAAAATGGCGGCATTACTCGGCGCCCACAGGAACACGGGGTGGGGAGGCTGTTAGATCACTGGAGGCCGCTAGACATGGGGTGGCTCCCGTTACATGCTGATTATTTTTCTCTCACCAGGCTACGGTGGGGTCCTGACTTCGCCTACAGGGTCGGGCCGGAGGGATCGCAAACGGCATGGTTCTCGATTTTGGCCTCCCCTGCGATTGACCAGCTGCGTCACGTTTTCGCTTAAACACAACAGGGCAATGAAATTGTGCCCAGTATGTTTTCAAGAAGCAGTGAAATATAGCACTCTGGGTGAATGGGATCAAAGAGTTCAAGGGGAAAAGCGTGACTTGGATGGTCAACCATGATCAGGATGAATGGCGGAGCTGATTCGATGGGCAGAATGGCCTCCTCCAGTTACAATATTCTATGTTTCCATAGCGCAGTGCAGTCTAAATATTTAAATGGTTTCAAGAAGGACAAAGATATGTTTCAGATCAAAAAAACAGTTCAAAGGGATATGGGCAACACGTGGGGCGGTACAGCACGGGGTTAGATACAGAGTAAGGCTCCCTCTACACTGCCCCATCAAACACTCCCAGGACAGATACAGTACGGGGTTAGATACAGGGTAAAGCTCCCTCTACACTGTCCCCATCAAACATTCCCAGGACAGGTACAGCACGGGGTTAGATACAGAGTAAAGCTCCCTCTACACTGTCCCCATCAAACATTCCCAGGACAGGTACAGCACGGGGTTAGATACAGAGTAAAGCTCCCTCTACACTGTCCCCATCAAACACTCCCAGGACAGGTACAGCACGGGGTTAGATACAGGGTAAAGCTCCCTCTACACTGTCCCCATCAAACACTCCCAGGACAGGTACAGCACAGAGTTAGATACAGAGTAAAGCTGCCTCTACACTGTCCCCATCAAACACTCCCAGGACAGGTACAGCACGGGGTAGATCGCGAGCAATGCAAATTGTTTTCTCACTGGACTATGGAGCAGTGGTTAGAACCACGGCATCTGCAGGGCAGTTGGGAGGGGGTCACATTGTGTGGGGGCCTCAGAGTCTCTTAGATCTGCCCTGTTCATCCATATCCCTGAGAGATTCGAAATGCAACCCCCAAACTAGCCAGCGTCTGAGCACCCCACACCTCTCTTACCCGCCAAGAGCTGAAGATGGATCCAGGCCTGATGGAGCTGCCGTCTCGGGTACGGCCAAAGAGATCGTCTGTGCAGACATCACAGTGGGATTTTCCCTCCCAGGACCAGAAGGGGATGGAGAAGGAGTCGTCCCCGGTTATATTCCTGATCTCCTTCTCCAGGTGGATGCTCCACATCCTGTGCCAAACGAGGAAGACAGGCCCTTGGTGGGCATAGTTGGAATCCCCTCCGCCCCTGACGGTCTTGCTGCAGAGGTAGTGCAGGTAGGCAGCGGTGTCGTAGACGCTGACCCGGCGGAAGGATTTCCGAGAGCGGGGCGATGCGCTCTCACTGGCGTAGATGACGTACCGATTGCTGAGGGTTCTCTTGGAGATGTCCAAGTACCGGATGAAGGTCCACCGCTCTCGTGGTGACATGTTGGCAATGTCACGACGTACCACCACATGTCTATCCCAGCAGCCTGCTCCCCGCCAGCCGTACCTGCACTCGCCACAGTCCACACCCCCGTAGTTCCCCCGGCAGACGCACAGTCGCTGGAAGAAATACGTCGGCCATCCCGCTCGGAAGTCTGACCTGTTCCACCACCCACCCTCGGCCGCAATCCATCGGCAGCTCCCCCGCCCCGAGGCCCAGCCGCACGGCGAGCCGTCACCCCAGAAGACGGGGCAGCAAACGTCGGCCTCCAGATTGGCTCTGTTGGTGCACTGGATGGGGATCAGTGCCTGGGCAGACCCCAGGAGCAGCAGCACACACACCAGCTCCAACGCCTGGGCCATTGAGTTAGAGAGCCTGGTATCGCTGTGCCCAGTGGGCACTGTGAGCTGCTCTAGCCCATCTCACCGGCTTTATATTAGAGCAATTCCTCGCCCCCACCCAATGTTCCCGGCTGTTATCGAACCCACATCAGAGATTAGCATCAAGGATCTATTGCTGTGGTCCAACAACATCCTGCTTGGCTCTCAGCAGAATTTACAACCTCCTGGCATTCCATTGCCTGTCCCTCTCATCACTCATCATGTCTCTCTCTCACTCTCACTCTCTCTCTCTCTCTCTGTGTTTCTCTCTGTCTCTCTATCTCTCTCTGGCTCCCTCTCTCTCTCTCTGGTACCAGGTTAATAGCTGGCTAGGTACTGCCTGCTCCCCCCTGTCGACACCACGTCCCATCACTGTGTCAGGCCTGCTGTTCAGTGCCCATCTCTAATTGCCCCTCAAGACGTTGGTGCTGAATTCGCCTTCTTGAACCTCTGTGGTCTCTAAGGGTGTAGGTACACCCAATGTACTGTTGGCGATAGAGCCCCCGGATTCGTCAAGGATCCCTGTGAAAAACTAGTCAATAGGAATCAGGGGGAAAACTCTCCGCTGGTTGGAGTCATACCCGGCACAAAGGAAGATGGTTGTGATGGTTGGAGGTCAATCATCTCAGCTCCAGGACATCACTGCAGGAGTTCCTCAGGGTAGTGTCCTCGGCCCCAACCATCTTCAGCTGCTTCATCAGTGACCAAGCTTCCATTGTATGCTCAGACGTAGGAATGTTTGCGGATAACTGCACAATGTTCAACACCATTCGCGAGTCCTCAGATAATGAAGCCGTCATGTTGCCATGGGATGTCATTATATGGGCGGAGCTGGGCTGTGGCTCTGAGTTTGACTCTCGCTTTGAGTTTGACCTGGTTTTGTACTGCACAGTTTGGAATGAAGTGTTTCTCTGTCTTCAGTTTAAAAGCCGTTTCCAGATTACTTGATAACTTAAACGTGATAACTGTTTTCTGGAAGGAATTTAAACCTGCTGTTGTGGAAAGGAAACAGGTGTGTCCACACCAAGTCTTAAAGATAGTAAGAGGGCCGTGTGTTGGTCCACGCCTTTGAAAAGGGGTTTCTGGTTTATGGGATCTTGTTATTAAATTGGAACAGTTAAAGGGGGGAATTTATTAAGGGTGATACAGAGATTACTGTAGCTGTGCGGGGTATTTATGTTGGTCATTCATAGAAATACTTACTGTGTGTTTATAAAAACGCTAACTAGATTTGTAGAATAAACTTTGTTTTTGATTACAAGCGCTTCAGGCCTCTGTTGAATCACACCTGAAAGGCAGGCCCTTGTGCTCATCTTAACCAAAATCAATAAACAGTTGTAGGTCAGGTAAACTCCATGATATAGTTTGGAGTTTCCTAAACCCTGGCCCATAACACAATATTCTAAATCCTGGCCCACAACAATGTCCAAATGCAGCAAGACCTGGACAATATCCAGGCTTATGCTGACAAGTGGCAAGTTACATTCGTGCCACACAAGTGCCAGGTAATGGCCATCTCCTACAAGAGAGAATCTAGCCATCGCCCCCTTGACATTCAATGGCATTCCCATCACTGAATCGCCCACAGCTTGGGGGTTACCATTGATCAGAAACTGAACTGGATCCAGCCAAACAAATATCGCCTGACTCCCCCCAAAGCCTGTCCACCATCTACAAGGACACAAGTCAGGAGTGTGATGGGACCCTCTCCACTTGCCTGGATGGGTGTGGCTCCCAACAACACTCGAGAAGCTCGACACCATCCAGGACAAAGCAGCTCCCGCTCGATCGACACGCTAACCCCCACCTTCCACATCCGCTCCCTCCCCCACCGACGCACAGCGGCAGCCGTGTGTCCCGTCTACAAGATGCACGGCAGCCACTCGCCGAGGCTCCTTCGACAGCACCTTCCAAACCCGCCACCTCTCCCACCGAGGGGGACAAGGGGCAGCAGAGGCACAGGGAACACCCACCGCCGGCAAGTCCCCCCTCCGAGTCCCCCCACCCCCCATCCCCACACACACACACACACAGACACACCATCCTGACTTGGAAACATATCGGCCGTTCCATCGCTGTCCCTGGGTCAGAATCCTGGAAGTTCAACCCGAACAGCACGGTGGATGCACCTACACCACCATAGACTGCAGCGGGTCAAGATGCTGGGTCACCCATCTCCTTCTCGAGGGGCAATTAGGGAGAGGCCCAGCCAGTCATACCCCACATCCCATAAATTGAAGATTTATTTTTTTTAAATGTCTGCCAACCTGCGACACGGCAGGTCAGACCGAGCAGAGTGGCTATACCGTCGGGAGTCTTCCACATTGACGCTGGACCCCATGAAGTCTCATGGCGTCAGGTTAAACTGATGAATCAGTTCTCCTCCATGATGAACACCACTTGGAGGAAGCACTGAGGGTGGCAAGGGCACAGAATGTACTCTGGGTGGGGACGTCAATGTCCACCATCAAGAGTGGCTCAGTAATAACCCTAGGCGGCACAGCGGTTAGCACTGCTGCCTCACAGCGCCTGGGATCCAGGTCCAATTCCGGTCTTGGGTGACTGTCCGTGTGGAGTTTGCACGTTCTCCCCGTGTCTGCGTGGGTTTCCTCTGGCTTTCTTCCATAGCCCTTGCATTTTGTTTTATCAGTTTAGAGTACACAATTCATTTTTTCCCCTATTAAAGGGCAATTTAGCGTGGCCAATCCACCTACCCTGCACATCTTTGGGTTGTTGGGGGCGAAACCCACTCAAAAACGGGGAGAATGTGCAAACTCCACACAGACAGTGACCCAGGGCCGAGATCGAACCTGGGACCTCGGCGCCGTGAAGCTGCAGGGCTAACCCACTGTGCCACCTTGGTGCCCCCAGAGTCCATGCATGAGCAGGTTATGGTGCATTGGCCATGAATCATTATCCCTTAGAGTCCAGGTTAGGTGGGGTTACAAGGTTACAGGGATAGGGTGGGGAAGTGGGCCTCGGTTGAGTGCTTTTTTAGAGGGTCAGTGCAGACACGATTCTGTCTTCACATTGAGGAGACCCTCCATCACGTTGTGTGGCACTACCACCATGCCAAACGGGATAGACTTCGAACAGATCTAGCAACTCAAGACTGGGTGTCCATGAGTCGCTGTGGGCCATCAGCAGCAGCAGAATTGTACTCAACCACATTATGTAGCCTCAAGGCCCAGCATATCCCCCACTCTACCATTAGCACCCAGCCAGGGGATCAACCCTGGATCAATGAAGAGAGCAGGAGAGCATGCCAGGAGCAACGCCAGGCTGACCGAAAAATGAGGTGGCGACCTGGTGAAGCTACAACACAGGACTACTTGTGTCAAACAGCATAAGCAGCAAGTCATAGATAGAGCTGAGCGATTCCTCAACCAATAGTCAGTTCCCCATCCTTAATGATCAAAGAGCACAACACATCTGTGCAAAAGATAAGTTTTGTGAGGGGTCACGAAGAATCCAGCACGAGTTGAAGGATAGAAAGAAATAACATTTATTTACAATCAGATACACAGCAACAGCAGCAACTTCCCTTGCTGCTCAATCTCCTCTAGCTGGTTCCAAACTGGCCAGCTTTATTTATGCAGGGAATCTGCTAATGATTTCTCCGCCCCCCCTCATTGGGGAAGCTCATACTCCCAAAGGATTGTGGGATTGTCATTAGTCCCCAGCCAATGGTAAGCAGGCAGGTTATAACGTCCCTCCCCCCCCCCCCCCCCCCACCAATGTCCAAGGAATCCACCGAAGACCCTGGCGAAGGAGGGTGTCGGACTCGTTTTGCCGCAGGCCGGACCCCATTTGCACGAGGCGCTGGATCAGGCGGCGTGTAACGGGATGGAGACCGGCGCTTCCGTGATGAACGGCGGAACGGCTGTACATCCACGGCCTGTGGGCCTGAGGAATCCCCCTCTGCGGCATCCTGTGTCTCCATCTCGGAGTGGGAGTCCGCTGCCTCCGCCATCTCGCCGTCTCTATCTCCACGCGGTTCTGTCACGACCTGCGCAGGCTTTGAGTGCGGCACCAGAGGAAGATTGTGAGGAATACTTTCCATTGTGTCTAGTCTCTGCGGCTGTAGGAATGAGCTCCTGGGGCAGGGAATCTTTGGAAAAGATGGTCTTCTGGACCGAACGTGGTCAACCTGCTTGCGCTGGAGATGCCCCTGAGAGATAGGGCCCGTTCGGTGAAATATAACGCCAGGGACCCACTGGCACCACCAGAAAAATTCCGAACGAACACTGCGTCACCGGGCGTAAACTGCCGAATCGGCCGATGCCGAGAAAAACCATGTCCCTGCAGCTCTTGAGTGCGGCGTACCTTTGCGCCAATGTCCGGGAAAACCCTGCTAAGGCGGGTGTGAAGTCTCCGGCCCATTAGGAGTTCTGCGGGAGCTACCCCAGTCACCGCATGGGGGGTGGTCCTATATGAAAACAAAAAACCGAGCCAGTCTTGTGTCTATCGACCCGGAAGACTCCTTCTTTAGGCCTCGTTTGAATGTCTGCACTGCGCGCTCCGCCAACCCATTTGAAGCCGGGTGGTAAGGGGCAGTGCGGATATGGCATAGGCCGTTCATCTTCATGAACATCGCAAACTCCTCACTTGTGAACAGAGTGCCATTGTCCGTTACCAGCACCTCGGGGAGGCCATGCGTACTGAAAGACAACCGCATCTTCTCGATTGTTGCACGGGACGGTGTGCCTACCATCTTATGCACCTCTAACCATTAAGACTGGGCTTTGATTAATAGAAGGACATGGATCCTTGAAAAGGGCCGGCGAAATCAGCATGCAAGGCTGCCCTGGCCATTTCCAGTGATGTAGGGGCGCGGGCGGCGGAAGCTTCTGATGCTCCTGGCAAATGGAGCAGTTTTGTGCCACCTTCTCAATGTCGGTGACGAGGCCTGGCCACCAGACATAACTCCGGGCCAACATTTTCATTTTGGCCACACCTGGATGCCCATTGTGCAAGTCTCTCAGTATCAGCTCCTGTCCTTTTTCCAGGACAATCACATGCGTCCCCCACAAAAGGATGCCGTCTTCCACGCTGAATTCGGACAGCTTGGAGGAAAATGCCCGCAACTCGCCTGGGAGCTGTCTATGCTGCCCTCCATACAGGACTATGTGCCGAACCTTTGACAGGACTGGCTCCATCTGGGTCCACTCACGGATCTGTGATGCCGTGACAGGCAAGGTGTCCATAAAATTTAGGGTTGCAACCACCTCACCGGTCGTGGGGGTCGACATGGGGCCGGTCGATAAAGGCAATCGGCTCAATGCGTCGGCATTCCCTATCTGGGTTCCTGGTTTGTGTTCCAGAGAATACTCGTATGCAGCGAGCAACAAAGCCCAGCGCTGGATCCGTGCGGAAGCAATGGGCGGTATTGGCTTATCCTCTCTGAAAAGTCCCAGCAGAGGCTTATGATCAGTCACAATAGTGAAGTGGCGGCTATATATGTACTGATGGAAACGTTTCACCGCAAAGACCACAGCCAGGCTCTCCTTCTCGATCTGCGCGTACTTTTTTCCCGCTGCAGTCAATGTGCGGGAGGTGAAAGCTATCGGCCGCTCGGCCCCGTTCTCCATCTTGTGGGACAGGACGGCCCCAATACCGTACGGGGATGCATCACATGTGATGAGCAAATGCTTTCCAGGATTACAGTGGGTTAGTAACCCAGACGACGACAATTGTTGTTTTACCCGCCGGAAAGCGGTTTCTTGCGGCTGACCCCAAACCCAGGTGAGATTCTTCTTTAGCAGAAGCTGCAACGGAGCCAGTGTAGTTGCCAGATTGGGGAGGAACTTTCCGGAATAGTTTACGAGGCCGAGAAACGAACGAAGATGCAAAGTGTCAGTCGGGGCGGGGGCCTGTTGAATCGCTCGCACCTTCTCTGCGATGGGGTGCAAACCTTCGCGGTCCACCCAATAACCCAGGTAGACTACTTCTTTCGCCTGAAAAACACACTTTGTGCGACGTAAACAGACTCCAGCCTCCGAAAAAGCGTCTAAGGGCAGCCTCCAAATTTTTCAAATGTTCCTGCTCCGACGTCCCTGTCATCAAAACGTCATCTAAGTAGACAGCAACACGCAATAAACCTCTCAAAATGATCTCCATGACGCTTTGAAAAATAGCGCAGGCAAAGGATACTCCAAAGGGCAAACGTGTATATTCATACAGGCCCCGGTGTGTATTAATCGTTACATATGGCCGGGAGGTTGGGTCCAGCTCCAATTGTAGGTAGGCGTGAATCATATCTAATTTTGTGAACGAGAGTCCGCCTGCAAGCTTCGCGTAGAGATCCTCTATGCGAGGCATTGGGTATCGGTCGAGTCGGGAAGCCGTATTCACTGTAAGTTTATAGTCGCCACACAAGCGAACTGTGCCATCTGGCTTCATTACAGGTACAATTGGTGCTGCCCAGTCAGCGAAACGGACAGGCCTGATAATACCCACGGTCTCCAAACGAGTGAGCTCCCCTTCTACCTTCTCGAGCAAGGCGTAAGGCACCGGGCGCGCCTGGAAATAGCACG
The DNA here is from genome assembly GCF_902713615.1 of Scyliorhinus canicula. Lineage (NCBI taxonomy): Eukaryota > Metazoa > Chordata > Chondrichthyes > Carcharhiniformes > Scyliorhinidae > Scyliorhinus > Scyliorhinus canicula. Next base: position 91,651,716 of record NC_052165.1, on the reverse strand, counting down.
GCGTGGCTCCTGGTTACATCTGGGTATCATCCTAGCACCTCAATCAACCCTCCAGAAACTGTTTGGAGGATGTGCTGCCACTGCAGCCGCAAATGGCGCAACCAGTCCCGACCCAACAGGCTGGGCCCGTGGCCGCGCCCACGATAAGTGGGAAACGCCCCTCCTGGCGTCCATAAACAACAGGGGTCATCGTAGTTCCTGCAATGTTCAATGGTTCCCCCGTGTAGGTGGCCAACCTGGCCTGTGTGTCGGTTAATGTAAGGGTCTGTATACCCTGCTTGATGCGGCCGAATGTCCTCTGGGCGATCACGGAGACCGCTGCAGTGGTCTCATCTCAAGCGGGTGACCATTGACCCGTACTGTCACCTTAATGGGGCCACATGGGGAGCTGCCACACAATGCAGGCAGTCGTCCTCCGTCTCCACATCCTCGGGAGTAGTCGCCGCAGGTTCGTCCAAATGGAAGTACAGCCCCTGGGCTGGCCCCAGTTTCGGTCGGAACGACGACACCTCTGGTGCCCCCAGGACCGGCAAGTCTGACACGGACATGGCTCCTCATCCATTGGTTCTGGAGAAGGCTCCCTTCAGGGAGGAATGTCCGACGGCCACTGCCGTTGATCCGGACGTCGCCTTGCCCAAGGTACCGCAGGGGTGCAGGGGGATGCTGTCGGACAGAAGGGGTTGCGCCACGCGTCCCATTCCCTGTAACTCCTGCACTCCCCGTTCTGCGCTCTCTCGGGACAATACTATTTGAATGGTCTGTTGAAAAGTCAATGTTGGCTCGGCTAACAACTTTCTCTGGGTGGCCGCATTGTTAATACCGCAAACCAAACGGTCACGTAACATTTCTGACAAGGTCTCACCATAGTCACAGTACTCCGCAATCCTGCGTAGCCTGGATAGAAAGTCAGCAAGGGATTCTCCTGGGGTCCTCTCAGCGGTATTAAACCGGTAACGTCGGACCATTGTGGATGGAGTTGGGTTAAAATGTTGCCCCACTAAGTTCACAAGTTCATCAAACGTTTTGGTGTCCAGTGCAGCTGGGTACAGAAGGCTCCTAATCACCCCAAACGTATGCGGGCCGCAGGCCGTGAGCAATGTGACCACCTGCCGCTCGTTTTCGGTGATGTTGTTTGCCCGGAAATAATAACGCATCCGTTGTGCGTACTGGTTCCAGCTTTCCAGCGCAGCATCAAAAACATCCAGACGTCCATACAGAGGCATGGTGTAATAGAAAACAACTTCCAATCTGTGTCCAACAAAACTCCAGGGAGGTGGCTTCAGCAGCGTAGACAGCTATTCACTTTAACCCATTGCCAGTTTTTTGAGGGCCACGATAAATCCAGCACAAGTTGAAGGATAGAAAGAAATAACATTTATTCACAATAACATATATCAACAGCAGCAGCAGCAACTTTCCTTGATGCTCACTCTCCTCTAGCCGGTTCCAAACTGGCCAGCTCTATTTGTGCAGGGAGTCTGCTAATGATTTCTCCCCCCCCCCCCCCCCCCCCCCGCCCCCCAATTGGGGGAGCTCATACTCCCAAAGGATTGTGGGATTGTCATTCGTCCCCAGCCAATGGTAAGCAGGCAGGTTATAACAATAAGGCTGAAACATTTGTGCCGATCTTCAGCCAGACATGTCGAGTGGATGACCCATCGCAGTCTCCTCCGGAGGACCCAACACCACAGGTCCCAGTCTTCAGCCAATACGATTCAGACCGCGTGATATTAAGAAATGGCTGAAGCAAAGACTGGGCCCTGACAATATCTTGGCAATAGTACTGAAGACTTGTGCTCCAGAATTTGCCGCTCCCCGCAGCCAAGCTCTTCGAGTACAGCTACAACACAGCCATCTACCCGGCAATGTGGAAAATTGCCCCGGTGTGTCCTGTACACAAGAAACAGGACAAACCCAACCCAGCCAATTCCAGCCCTATCAGCCCACCCTCCATCATCAGCAAAGTGATGGGAGGAGTCATTGTCAGGGCCATCAAGCCGCACTTACTCAGCAATAACCGGCTCACTGTCGCTCAGTTTGGGTCCCGCCAGGGTCACTCCGCTCCTGACCTCATTACAGCCTTGATTCAAACATGGGTGGCACAGTGGCACAATGGTTAGCACTGTGGCCTCACAGCATCAGGGACCCAGGGTTTGATTCTGACCTCAGGTGACTGTGTGGCGTTTTCACGTTCTCCCAGTCTCGGCCTGGGTTTCCTCAGAGTGCTCCTGGTTCCTCCCACAGTCCAACGAACATCAGAACTAGGAGCAGGAGTAGGCCCCTCGAGCCTGCTCCGCCATTCAATGAGATCATGGCTGATCTTTTGTGGACTCAGCTCCACTTTCCGGCCCGAACACCATAACCCTTAATCCCTTCATTCTTCAAACAACTATCTATCCTTATCTTAAAAACATTTCATGAATGAGCCTCTACTGCTTCACTCAGCAAGGAATTCCATAGATTCAAAACCCTTTGGGTGAAGAAGTTCCTCCGAAAGAGTACCTCCAAAGAGTACAGGTTCGTTGGATTGGCCAATGATCAGGGATAGGGTGAGGGACTGGGCCTTGGTAGGCTGGTCTTTCAGAGGGTCGAGGCAGACTCGATGGGCCAAATAGGACAGCCTCAGTACTGACCCTCTGACAGTGCAGCACTCGCTCAGTACTGACCCTCTGACAGTGCGGCACTCCCTCAGTACTGACCTCTGACAGTGCAGCACTCCCTCAGCACTGACCCTCTGACAGTGCGACGCTCCCTCAGTACTGACCCTCTGACAGTGCAGCACTCCCTCAGTACTGACCCTCTGACAGTGCAGCACTCCCTCAGTACTGACCCTCTGACAGTGCAGCACTCCCTCAGTACTGACCCTCTGACAGTGCGGCACTCCCTCAGTACTGACCCTCTGACAGTGCGGCGCTCCCTCAGTACTGACCCTCTGACAGTGCGGCGCTCCCTCAGTACTGACCCTCTGACAGTGCGGGACTCCCTCAGTACTGACTCTCTGACAGTGCAGCACTCGCTCAGTACTGACCCTCTGACAGTGCGGGACTCCCTCAGTACTGACCCTCTGACAGTGCGGCACTCCCTCAGTACTGACCCTCTGACAGTGCGGCACTCCCTCAGTACTGACCCTCTGACAGTGCGGCACTCCCTCAGTACTGACCCTCTGACAGTGCGGCACTCCCTCAGTACTGACCCTCTGACAGTGCGGCACTTCCTCAGTACTGACCCTCTGACAGTGCGGCACACCCTCAGTACTGACCCTCTGACAGTGCGGCATTCCCTCAGTACTGACCCTCTGACAGTGCGGCACTCCCTCAGTACTGACCCTCTGACAGCGCGGCACTCCCTCAGTACTGACCATCTGACAGTGCAGCACTCCCTCAGTACTGACCCTCTGTCAGTGCAGCACTCCCTAAGTACTGACCCTCTGACAGTGCAGCACTCCCTCAGTACTGACCCTCTGACCGTGCAGCACTCCCTCAGTACTGACCCTCTGACAGTGCAGCACTCCCTCAGTACTGACCCTCTGAAAGTGCGGCACTCCCTCAGTACTGACCCTCTGACAGTGCGGCACTCCCTCGGTACTGACCCTCTGACAGTACGGCACTCCCTCAGTACTGACCCTCTGACAGTGCGGCACTCCCTCAGTACTGACCCTCTGACAGTGCGGCACTCCCTCAGTACTGACCCTCTGACAGTGCAGCACTCCCTCAGTACTGACCCTCTGACAGTGCAGCACTCCCTCAGTACTGACCCTCTGACAGTGCAGCACTCGCTCAGTACTGACCCTCTGACAGTGCAGCACTCCCTCAGTGCTGACCCTCTGACAGTGCAGCACTCCCTCAGTACTGACCCTCTGACAGTGCAGCACTCCCTCAGTACTGACCCTCTGACAGTGCGGCACTCCCTCAGTACTGACCCTCTGATCAGTGCAGCACTCCCTCAGTACTGACCCTCTGACAGTGCAGCACTCCCTCAGTACTGACCCTCTGACAGTGCGGCACTCCCTCAGTACTGACCCTCTGACAGTGCTGGCACTCCCTCAGTACTGACCCTCTGACAGTGCGGCTTCCCTCAGTACTGACCCTCTGACAGTGCAGCACTCCCTCAGTACTGACCCACTGACAGTGCGGCACTCCCTCAGCACTGACCCTCTGACAGTGCAGCACTCCCGCTTCCGGTGTGCACCATGGAGTATCACAGAGGCAGCTCCTGCCCAAGGTTACAGAAAAGAGCTCTTTTTTAAGCAACACGGGTTGGAATTTCGATGAAAAGGCGTAGGAGGAGTACTTTCCCCCCGGAATAGTATGTTTCTTGGTTATCAGACCCTCAGAAACAGTGCAAGATTTGGCTGAAGCAGCAGCAGACAAAAGCCTCTTCCAGCATGCAGGCGGGGGAAGGGCCAGCTTAGAGGCTTCAAGCTGACTTGAGGGCCTTTATGAAAGCTGAATTCTAGCAGCAGAGGGAAGAACTGTGAAAAGATCTCACCAAGGCCAGTGAAGAAGCGGGGACGGACTTCCGGTAGCGGTGTTGCGGAGCTAAGCCGCATGTTCGGTGGCTCCCGCTATTTTCGGACTTTGGGGCTCTTTTAAGGGGCCGTAGTGGTGCTGTTTGGACTTTTCTCCATGTGGGAACACTCCTTCTCAAATTCTCCACCGGTGGATGGCCTGGACTAGGAGTGGAGCGGTCAGAAAATCGGCTTTGGAGCAGAAAAAGGTGTGAGGCAGGAAAGGCAAGATGGCGGGGGGCGGGGAAGCAGCAGCGTGGCAGCAGTGGGCGCGGAAGCAGCAGGAGCTGCTTCAGCGCTCTTTTAAGGAGCTGAAGGCAGAGATCCTGGAACCGCTTAAGGCCTCCCTGGACAAGCTCATGGCGACCCAGACGGCTCAGGGTGCGGAGATCCAAGAGCTTCGGCAAAAGGCCTCGGAGAGCGAGGATGAACTTCTGGGCCTGGCAGTGAAGGCGGGGTCGCACGAGGCGCTCCATAAGAAGTGGTCAGTGAGGCTGGAGGAGATGGAGAACCGCTCCCGTCAGAAGAACCTGCGGATTCTGGCCCTCCCGGAGGGGCTGGAATGTTCGGATTTGGAGGCCTACGTGGTTGTGATGCTGAACGCGCTAATGGGTGCGAAGGCGTTCCAGGGACCCTTGGAGCTGGAGGATGCCCATCGAGTGCTGCTGAGGAAACCCAGGCCAAACGAGCCGCCTCGGGCGGTGCTGGTCCGTTTTCACCGCTTCATCAACCGCGAGTGTGTGCTGCGTTGGGCGAAGGAGGAGAGGAGCAGCAAGTGGGAGAATACGGTGATCAGGACTGGAGTGCGGAGGTGGCGAAGAAAAGGGCTGGCTTTAACCGGGCGAAGGCAGTGCTCCACAAGAAAGGGGTCAAGTTTGGCCTGCTACAGCCAGCACGCCTGTGGGTCACTTATAAAGACCACCAGCTATATTTCGACTCCCCGGAGGAGGCCTGGGCTTTTGTCCAGGCAGAGAAGCTGGACTTGAACTGAGGACTGGGGCTGGGGAACGTTGTACACAGTCCGGAGGTTTTGTCCTCCTTGGTATCCTTTCGTTTTATCAGTTCTGTTGGATAATGTTGGAAAGGGGCTGTTTAGCACAACGCTAAATTGCTGGCTTTGAAAGCAGACCAAACAGGCCAGCAGCACGGTTCAATTCCCGTAACAGCCTCCCCGAACAGGCGCTGGAATGTGGCGACTAGGGGCTTTTCACAGTAACTTCATTTGAAGCCTACTCGTGACAATAAGCGATTTTCATTTCATTTCATGTTGGCTTTTGTCGTTCTGCTTTTTGGGGCTGTTATCTGTTTACTTGGGCGTTTGTTTTCTTTGGATTTTTATTTTCCTTCACCGGTTGGAAGGTTGGTGGGGTTCGCGGTCCTGTTGGGTCATGTGCCCGCCTTTTCCCACGTTTTGGGTCGGGGTGGGTTTGTGAGGGAAGCGGGGGCTTTTTCTCCCGTGCTAGAGAAGTAGTGGGTGGGACCGTCACTGGGGGAGGTGGTTGTGTTGCAATGGGGAGGGTCTTTGGGGTGGCGGGAGCAGCCGGGGTCAGCAGGAGTTGGCTGGCTTACGGAAGTACAATAGAAGGGGTTACGCAGCTAGGGGGGGGGGGGCCCTAGCTTGGGGGGGAGTGGAAGGTTTGTGGGGGGGGAAGGGGGGAGGGTACCGGGTTGCTGCTGAAGTGGCGAAGGAGCTGGAGCGTGTAGAAGGGGGTTGGGATGGGGGGTCTGTCACTGTGGGGAACAGGCTGAGCGGGGGGGCGCGGGCACGTGGCGGATTACGGAAGGGTGATGGTTAGTCGACAGGGGAGGGGGTTAGGTGGTCCCCTGATCCGGCTGATCACCTGGAATGTGAGGGGACTGAATGGGCCTGTTAAACGGGCCCGGGTATTTGCGTACCCGAAGGGGCTGAAGGCGGATGTGGTCATGCTTCAGGAGACGCACCTGAAGGTGGCGGATCAGGTTTGATTGAGAAAGGGATGGGTGGGCCAGGTGTTTCATTCGGGGCTGGATGCAAAAAATCGGGGGGTGGCGATCCTGGTGGGGAAGAAGGTGTCATTCGAGGCGTCGAATGTTGTGGCAGACAGTGGCGGGAGGTATGTGATGGTGAGCGGCAGGCTGCAGGGGGAGCGGGTGGTGCTGGTCAATGTATACGCCCCAAATTGGCATGATGCAGGTTTCATGCGGCGCATGTTGGCCCAGATTCCAGATATGGAGGTGGGAGGTCTGATAATGGAGGGGGATTTCAACATGGTGCTGGATCCGCCATTGGATCGATCCAGTTCCAGGACGGGTAGGAGGGTGTTGAGGGGGTTTATGGATCAGATGGGAGGGGTAGACCCATGGAGGTTTGCAAGGCCGAGGGCCAGGGAATTTTCATATTTCTCCCGTGTGCATAAGGCCTACTCCCGGATTGATTTTTTCATTATGAGTAGGGCGCTGATTGCGAGGGTGGAAGATGCTGAGTACTCAGCGATCGCCATTTCTGACCTCGCCCCGCACTGGGTGGACCTCGAGCTGGGGGAGGAGAGAGACCAGCGCCCGCTTTGGCGCTTGTTGGTGGGGCTGCTGGCGGATGAGGAGGTGGGCGGGGCGGGTTCGAGGATGTATCGAGAGGTATCTGGAGGCCAATGACAATGGGGAGGTCCGAGTGGGGATGGTCTGGGAGGCGCTGAAGGCAGTGGTTAGGGGGAGTTGATCTCCATTCGAGCCCACAGGGAGAGGAGAGAGCAGAGAGAGAGGGAGAGATTGGTAGGGGAGATGGTGAGGGTGGACAGGAGATATGCGGAGGCCCCGGAGGAGGGATTGCTGACGGAGCGGCGTAGCCTTCAGGCCGGGTTCGATTTGTTGACCACCAGAAAGGCGGAAGCTCAGTGGAGGAAAGCACAGGGGGCGGTGTATGAATATGGGGAGAAGGCGAGCAGGATGCTGGCACACCAGCTCCGTAAGCAGAATGCGGCTAGGGAGATCGGTGAAGTTAAGGATAGGGGAGGGAATGTGGTGCGAAGGGGGGTAGACATCAATGGGGTCTTCAGGGACTTCTACGAGAAACTGTATCGGTCCGAACCCCCGGTGGAGGAGGGGGGGATGGGGCGCTTTTTGGATCGGCTGAGATTCCCGAGGGTGGAGGAGTGATTGGTGGAGGGGCTGGGGGCGCCAGTTGAGCTGGAGGAGCTGGTTAAAGGGATAGGGAACATGCAGGTGGGGAAGGCGCCAGGGCCGGATGGGTTCCCGGTTGAATTTTATAAGATGTATGCTGACCTGTTGGGCCCCCTGTTGGTTAGGACCTTTAACGAGGCAAGGGAGGGGGGG
>NC_052165.1:91546281-91643400 GCF_902713615.1 Scyliorhinus canicula | reverse complement strand
ATGCCATCCCACTGACCCCAACCACTGGGAGGAGAGAGACTCCCATCCCCCCCCCCCCCATGCCATCCCACTGACCCTCACACTGGGACGGAGAGACCCATCTCTCCCCCCCCCCCCCCCATGCCATCCCACTGACCCTCACACTGGGACGGAGAGACCCCATCTCCCTCACCCCCCCCCCATGCCATCCTACTGACCCTCACCCACTGGGACCGAGAGACCCCCATCTCCCTCACCACCCCCCCCCCATGCCATCCCACTGACCCTCACCCACTGGGGCCGAGAGACCCCCATCCCCCTACCCCTCATGCCATCCCACTGACCCTCACCCACTGGGACCGAGAGACCCCCATCTCCCTCACCCCCCCCCCAGCCATCCCACTGACCCTCACCCACTGGGAGGAGAGACCCCCATCTCCCTCACCCCCCCCCATGCCATCCTACTGACCCTCACCCACTGGGAGAGACCCCCATCTCCCTCCCCCCCCCCCATGCCATCCTACTGACCCTCACCCACTGGGAAGGAGAGACCCCCATCTCCCTCACCCCCCCCCATGCCATCCTACTGACCCTCACCACTGGGAGGAGAGACCCCCCATCTCCTCACCACCCCCCCCCATTGCCATCCCACTGACCCTCACCCACTGGGGCCGAGAGACCCCCATCCCCCTACCCCCCCTCATGCCATCCCACTGACCCTCACCCACTGGGACCGAGAGACTCCTATCCCCCTACCCCCCTCATGCCATCCCATGACCCTCACCCACTGGGACTGAGGATACCCCCATTCCCCCTCACCTCCCCTGCCATCCCACTGACCCTCAGCCACTGGGACCGAGAGACCCCCATCCCCCTCACTCCCCCCCCCATGCCATCCCACTGACCCTCACTCACTGGGACGGAGACTCCCTTCGCCCTCACCACCCCCCCCCCCCATGCCATCCCACTGACCCTCACCCACTGGGACTGAGATACTCCCAACTCCCCCCCCCCCACCCCCATGCCATCCCACTGACCCTCACCCACTGGGAAGGAGAGACTCCATCTCCCTCACCCCCCCATGCCATCCCACTGACCCTCACCCACTGGGACTGAGAGACCCAGCTCCCTCACCCCCCCTCCCCCATGCCATCCCACTGACACTCACTGGGACCTGAGAGACTCCCATCTCCCTCACCCCCCCCCCCCCCCCCCCCCCATGCCATCCCACTGACCCTCACCCACTGGGACTGAGATACCCCCAACTCCCTCACTCCCCCCCCCCCATGCCATCCCACTGACCCTCACCCCACTGCGACGGAGAGACCCCCCATCCCCCTACCCCCCCCCCTCATGCCATCCCACTGACCCTCACCCACTGGGACCAAGAGACTCTCATCTCCCTCACCCCCCCCCCCATGCCATCCCACTGACCCTCACCCACTGGGACCGAGAGACCCCCATCTCCCTCTCCCCCCCCCCCATGCCATCCCACTGACCCTCACCCACTGGGGACTAAGATACCCCCAACTCCCTCACTCCCCCCCCCCCCCCCCCCCCATGCCATCCCACTGACCCTCACCCACTGGGACGGAGAGACTCCCATCTCCCTCACCCCCCCCCCCCCCCCCATGCCATCCCACTGGCCCTCACCCACTGGGACGGAGAGACTCCCATCTCCCTCAAGGTTCAGGACAAGAGTAGCTGGATTACCGTCAGGGAAAGAAAACGAACAGGCAGACAGTGCAGGGATCCCTCGTGGCCGTTCCCCTTCAAAACAAGTATACCATTTTGGATGCTGTTGGGGGGAAAGACCTACCGGGGGAAGGCCCCAGGGCCAGGTCTCTGGCACTGAGCTTGGCTCTGTGGCTGAGAGGAGAAGGGGGAAGAAAAGAAAAATGAGAGTGATACGAGACTCAATGATTAGGGGAACGGATAGGGGGTGAGACTCTCGGAAGGTATGTATGCCTCCCAGATGCCAGAGTCAGGAATGTCTCGAATCGCGATCGCTGGATTCCGAAGGGGAATGGTGCGCAACCGGAAGTCGTGGTGCACATTGGCACCTGAGGAAAGGGATGAGGATCTAATAAGTGATTTTAAGGAGTTAGGTTGGAAGCTAAAGAACAGGACAAGCAGAGTAGTGATCTCAGGATTGCCACCGGTGCCATGTGCAAGTGAGGCAAGGAACAGAGAGCGAGTGCAGCTGAACACGTGGCTACAGGGCTGGTACAGGAGGGAAGGCTTCAGATATCTGGATCATTGGGATATCTTCTGGGGAAGATGGGACCTGTACATGAAGAACGGATTGCACCTAAACTGGAGGGGCACCAATATCCTGGGTGGGAGGTTTGCTGGGGCTCTTCGGGAGAGTTTAAATTAGTTTGGCAGGGGGATGGGAACCAGAGCTATGGATCAGAGGATAGGGTAGCTGTTGAACAGGCAGAAATAGTGTGCAGCACGTCTGTGAGGAAGGATATACAGTTGTTAGGGCAAAGTTGCACTCAGTGGAATGGGTTAAAGTGTGTCTGTTTCAAAGCAAGGAGAGTCAGGAATAAGGGAGATGAACTTCGAGCATGGATCAGTACTTGGAACTACGATGTTGTGGCCATTACGGAGACATGGATTTCACAGGGGCAGGAATGGTTGTTCGGTGTTCTGGGGTTTAGATGTTTTCAGAAGAATAGGGAAGGGGGTAAAAGAGGAGGGGGAGTGGCGCTGTTAGTTAGGGAGTGAACCACAGCTGCAGAAAAGGAGGAAGTCGAGGAGGGTTTGTCTACTGAGTCAGTATGGGTGGAAGTCAGAAACAAGAAAGGAGCAGTCACTTTATTGGGAGCTTTCTGTAGACCCCCCAATAGCAGCAGAGAGATGGAGGAACAGATTGGGTGGCAGATCTTGGAAAGGTGCAGAAGCACTGACACAAGGAAGGAATGGTAAGGTGAAGGAGCCTTGGATGACAAGAGAAGTGGAGTTTCTAGTCAAGGGGAAGAAGGAAGCTTATGTAAGGTTGAGGAAGCAAGGATCTGGCATGGCCCTAGAGGGTTACAAGGTAGCCAGGAAGGAACTCAAAAATAGACTTGGGAGAGCTAGTGGGTGGCATGAAAAAGCTCTGGTGGGAAGGATTAGGTAAAAACCTCAAGGTGTTCCACACTTATGTGAGAAATAAGAGGATGATCAGAGTGAGAGTGGGGCCGATTAGGGATAGTGGAGGGACCGTCTGAGGAGGTGGTGGAGGCCCTAAATGATTATTTGGCTTCAGTGTTCACTAGAGAGAGGGGCCTTGTTGCTCGTGAGAATAGAGTGAACCAGGTTAATAGCCTCAAACAGGTTGATATTCAGAAGGAGGATGTGCTGGAAATTTTGAAAAGCATCAGAATAGATAAGTCCCCTGGGCCTGACGGGATATAACCAAGGTTACTACGGGAAGCGAGGGAGGAGATTGCTGTGCCGTTTGTGGTGTATATGGATTTCAGTAAGGCATTTGCTAAGGTTCCCCATGGTAGGGTCATTCAGAAAGTTAGGGGGCATGGGATACAGGGAAATGTATCTGTCTGGATACAGAATTGGCTGGCAGAAAGAAGACAGTGAGTGGTAGTGGATGGAAAGGATTCCGGCTGGAGATCGGTGACCAGTGGTGTCCCGCAAGGATCTGTTCCTGGACCTCTGCTCTTTGTGGTTTTTATAAATGACTTAGATGAGGAAGTTGAAGGGTGGGTTAGTAAGTCTGCCGATGACATGAAGGTTGGGGGAGTTGTAGATAGTGTTGAAAGCTGTTGCATTGACATTGACAGGATGCAGAGCTGGGCTGAGAAGTGGCAGACTGAGTTCGACCGAGATGAATGTAAACTGATTAAATTTGGAAGGTCGAATTTGAATGCTGAATACAGAGTTAAAGGCAGGATTCTTGGAAGTGTAAAGGGACAGGAGGATCCACAAACATAGATCCCTCAAAGTTGCCACCCAGGTTGATAGGGTTGTTAAGAAGGCGTATGGTGTGTTGGCTTTCATTAACAGGGGGATTGAGTTTAAGAGCCGCGAGGTTTTGCTGCAGCATTATAAAACCCTAGTTAGTCCACACTTGGAATGTTGTGTCCAGTTCTGGTCGCCTCATTATAGGAAGAATGTGGATGCTTTGGAGATGGTACAGAGGAGATTTACCAGGATGCTGCCTGGACTGGAGGGCATGTCTTATGGAGAAAGGATGAAGGAGCTAGGGCTTTTCTCACTGGAGTGAAGAAGGCAGAGAGGTGACTTGATAGAGGTGTACAAGGTGATGAGAGGCATGGATAGAGTGGATAGCCAGAGACTTTTCCCCAGGGTGGAAATGGCTGTCACGAGGGGACATCATTTTAAGGTGATTGGAGGAAGGTATCGGGGAGATGGCAGAGGTAGGTTCTTTACACAGAGAGTGGTGGGTGTGTGGAATGCACTGTCAGCAGAGGTGGTGGAGTCAGAGTCATTAGGGACATTTAAGCGACTCTTAGACAGGCACATGGACAGCAGTAAATTGAAGGGGTGTAGGTTAGGTTGGTCTTAGATTAGGATAAATGGTCAGCACAATATCTTGGGCCGAAGGGCCTGTAGTGTGCTGTACTGTTCTATGTTCTATAAGACTTCCCAATTTCTCTGCTCCATCCACTTCAAAATAAAGGCCAACATTCTATTCGCCTTCCCGATAACTCGCTGAACGTACCCTAGCATTTTGTGATTGATGCCCTTTGCTCGGAGCTTTCTGCAAACGTGTCAAGTTTAAATAATATACCGCTCCTTTGTTCCAAAGTGCTGAAAGGGGCTCAAATTGGTTGCCATGCCAATTCTGACTGGCCGTGTCGTTGAAGAATGGAAAGGGCAAATGGAGTCTCTCAGTTCAGTCAAATGTGCAAAGGTTGAATGTGTTTGCTTTAGTTGCAGAGGCCTGCCCCCTGCCTGCAAGGCAGGGTTCTGCTGCTGCTGGAGGCAAAGTGACCTGACGGAACGAGGGACCAGAGCCTCTCCCTCACCCAAGTCCGCCTACCGTTCAGCTCCACCCGAGCATCTCCACAAGGTTGGCCAGTCCCTGACGGAGCCCCTCCGTTTGGGAGAGGAAGTGAGTCAAGGCTTTCCCATGTCGGGTGTATCCGAGCTGCATTTCCTGGTCGGTGCATGGCGGAGGAATTCCACCACCATCCCACCCAGAGGAGATCATACCTTACTTGTCATTTGGAGACTTGGGCGGAGAGATGGCAGATGGAGTTTAATCCGGACAAATGTGAGGTAATGCATTTTGGAAGGTCTAATGCAGGTAGGGAATATACAGTGAATGGTAGAACCCTCAAGTGTATTGACAGTCAGAGAGATCTAGGTGTAAAGGTCCACAGGTCACTGAAAGTGGCAACACAGGTGGAGAAGGTGGTCAAGAAGGAATGCGGCATGCTTGCCTTCATTGGCCGGGGCATTGAGTATAAGAATTGGCAAGTCACGTTGCAGCTGTATAGAACCTTAGTTAGGCCACACCTGGCGTATAGTGTTCAACTCTGGTCGCCACACTACCAGAAGGATGTGGAGGCTTCAGAGAGGGTGCAGAAGAGATTTACCAGGATGGTGCCTGGTATGGAGGGCATTAGCTATGAGGAGCAGTTGAATAAACTCGGTTTGTTCTCACTGGAACGACGGAGGTTGAGGGGCGACCTGATAGAGGTCTACAAAATTATGAGGGACATAGACAGAGTGGATAGTCAGAGGCTTTTTCCCAGGGTAGAGGGGTCAATTACTAGGGGGCATAGGTTTAAGTTTAAGGGGCAGGGATTAGAGGAGATATACACGAGGCAAGTTTTTTTACACAGAGGGTAGTTTGTGCCTGGAACTCGCTGCCGGAGGAGGTGGTGGAAGCAGGGACGATAGTGACATTTAAGGGGCATCTTGACAAAGACATGAATAGGATGGGAATAGAGGGAAACGGACCCAGGAAGTGTAGAAGATTTTAGTTTAGATGGGCAGCGTGGTCGGCATGGGCTTGGAGGGCCGAAGGGCCTGTTCCTGTGCTGTACTTTTCTTTGTTCATGACCTCCCAGCTCCTCCCTTTGCCCGCCGCCCATATGCAGCACGGACAGGCCCGTTGGCATCCAGCGGGATGATCCCTGTGGTGGGCTCCCTACGCGGAGCGCTCCCCTTCAGCATCAAGGACGTACAGCTGTCTCAGGCAACCATAGGACACGTTGTTCACGAACCCGCAACCTTCCTGCGTGTTTTGCAGCCATGTGGAGTCTGTGGGTCACGAATGTGTAAATTATCTGAGACTCCACAATTTGTTCAATATTCTAAAGAATGTGTTGTTTGCGTTGTGTTTGTATTAGAGCCCCGCCCACCTCATATTTAGGCACCCATTCTGGATGCGCAGGGGGAGTTAGGACACCGAGTCTTTCCGTGTCCAATGGGCACCGCGGGGGGAATGGGGTATTTGATCATACCCTTTAAACACATTTAATTTTGATACTTTAAGTTTCCTTTGTGATTCCATGTCCATTAATACGGGGTACGCAATTCTCCGCCCCCTAATCGCGTGCGTGTGCCGCGGCGTAGCGTGAATCGCCCGGCACTCCTGCAATTCTCCCCCCCCCCCCCCGCCAAATGGCGGGCCGCATTTTACGACAGGCCACTCAGAGAATCGCCACTCGCCGTTTGTAGCAGGCAAGCGGCGATTTTCCGACCCGGATGGGCCGTGCGGCCTGCCCAATACGACGGGTTCACGCCGGCGCCAACCACACCTGGTCGCTGCCGCCGTGAACAGCGTGCAAACGCTGCGTGGGCGGCCTGCGGGGGGAGGGGAGTGGGGGGGAGGGAGGATCGAGCACCAGGGGGGCACTCAGTAGGGGTCTGGCCCGCGATCGGTGCCCATTGATCAGCGGGACGGCGTCTCTAAAGGGCACACTCTTTTCCTCCACCGCCCAGCTAGATCAATCCTCCATGTCTTGCGCGGCGCCGCTTTCATGCGGCGGCAAGGCCTGGCCCGCGTAATTGACGTGGCGCTGCTCCTCGCCCCCCCCGGGGGTGGGAGAATAGGGGGCGAGGAACGGCCTCCGACTCCGGAGTGACTCCGGTGTCGGTACTTAGTCTCCCGTTGGGAGAATCCCACCCTTGTGGGCTACATTTTTTTAAAATGTTTTTTATTGTCGTCTTTCAATTTTACAGAGTGATACTTTTATGCCCGATATTTACATTTAAAACAGTTTCTTATTTCCATATATATTTGCTGGTATACCTTCTCACTGTTGCCCCCCACCCTGCCCTCTCCCTAAGCCCTCGTTGGTCCTCCCCTCGTTCCGCCCTGGGAGTTTAATCGCTGAGCTACCCTCCTCTTTTCTGTGGTTTTTGGTGTAGACCTTGTAGGTTTGGGGTCCTCTGCCCCCTCTTCTCCCCCCTCCTTTCCCTCTTCCTTCTGGGTTTCCTCCTCATCTCCTCTCCCTTCCCTTTTTGTACCTCCTTAAGAACATAAGAACTAGGAGCAGGAGTAGGCCATCTGGCCCCTCGAGCCTGCTCTGCCATTCAATGAGATCATGACTGATCTTTTGTGGACTCAGCTCCACTTTCCGGCCCGAACACCATAACCCTTAATCCCTTCATTCTTCAAAAAACTATCTATCCTTATCTTAAAAACATTTAATGAAGGAGCCTCAACTGCTTCACTGGGCAAGGAATTCCATAGATTCACAACCCTTTGGGTGAAGAAGTTCCTTCTAAACTCCCTCCTAAATCTACTTCCCCTTATTTTGAGGCTATGGCCCCCAGCAGCATGCTTTAATATTTTATCGTTTAAATAATAATCCCGTTTGCTGTTATTCCTACCAAAATGGATAACCTCACATTTGTCAACATTGTATTCCATCTGCCATACCCTAGCCCATTCACTTAACCTATCCAAATCCCTCTGCAGACTTCCAGTATCCTCTGCACTTTTTGCTTTCCCACTCACCTTAGTGTCATCTGCAAACTTGGACACATTGCCCTTGGTCCCCAACTCCAAATCATCTATGTAAATTGTGAAAAATTGTGGGCCCAACACGGATCCCTGAGGGACACCACTAGCTACTGATTGCCAACCAGAGAAACACCCATTAATCCCCACTCTTTGCTTTCTATTAATTAACCAATCCTCTATCCATGCGACTACTTTACCCTTAATGCCATGCATCTTTATCTTATGCAGCAACCTTTTGTGTGGCATCTTGTCAAAGGCTTTCTGGAAATCCAGATATACCACATCCATTGGCTCCCCCTTATCTACTGCACTGGTAATGGCCTCAAAAGGCATGACCTGCCCTTTATGAACCCATGCTGCGTCTGCCCAATGGGACAATTTCTATCCAGATGCCTCGCTATTTCGTCCTTGATGATAGATTCCAGCATCTCCCCTCTACCGAAGTTAAGCTCACTGGCCTATAATTACCCGCTCTCTGCCTACCTCCTTTTTTAAACAGTGGCGTCACGTTTGCTAATTTCCAATCCACCGGGACCACCCCAGAGTCTAGTGAATTTGGAAAATCATCATTAGTGCATTTGCAATTTCCCTAACCATCTCTTTTAGCACTCTGGGATGCATTCCATCAGGGCCAGGAGACTTGTCTACGTTTAGCCCCATTAGCTTGTCCATCACTACCTCCTTAGTGATAACAATCCTCTCAAGGTCCTCACCTGTCGTAGCCTCATTTCTATCAGTCGCTGGCATGTTATTTGTGTCTTCCACTGTGAAGACCGACCCAAAAAACCTGTTCAGTTCCTCAGCCATTTCCTCATTTCCCATTATTAAAACTCCCTTCTCATCCTCTAAAGCAGTGCTTCTCAAACTATCTGATGTGGCGTACCGGCAGTTTTTTTTTTCAATGTGCCAGGGACCGGTGAGCGAAACAAGCCAATCCAGCTGGGGGTTTGGGGGGGTGGGGATGTGAACACGCAGTTTTTTTTTGAGATATATCTTATTTCAGGTGCAATTATATTACATTATATTGTATTATTGCAAATATAATGGATATATTTCCAATAATATAATATAATGTAATATAATTGCCCCCCCCCCCCAAGCACGGCCTGAGGACGCAACTCCCCCACCCCCCAGCACGGCCCGAGGACGCAACTCCCCCCCCCCCCAGCACGGCCCGAGGACGCAACTCCCCCCCCCACCCAGCACGGCCCAAGGACGCAACCCCCCCCCCAGCACGGCCCGAGGACGCACCCCCCCCCAGCACGGCCCGAGGACCGCAACCCCCCCCCCCAGCCCGGCCCGAGGACGCAACCCCCCCCCAGCACGGCCCGAGGACGCACCCCCCCCCCCCCAGCACGGCCCGAGGACGCAACCCCCACCCCCCCCAGCCCCCAGCACGCCCGAGGACGCAACCCCCCCCCCCCCCAGCACGGCCCGAGGACGCAACCCCCCCCCCCCCCAGCCCGGCCCGAGGACGCACCCCCCCCCCAGCACGGCCCGAGGACGCAACCCCCCCCCCCAGCACGGCCCGAGGACGCAACCCCCCCCAGCACGGCCCGAGGACGCAACCCCCCCCACCCCCCCCCCCCCCAGCACGGCCCGAGGACGCAACCCCCCCCCCCCCCAGCCCGGCCCGATGACGCAACCCCCCCCCCCAGCACGCCCGAGGACGCAACCCCCCCCCAGCACGGCCCGAGGACGCACCCCCCCCCCAGCACGGCCCGAGGACGCACCCCCCCCCCCAGCACGGCCCGAGGACGCAACCCCCCCCAGCACGGCCCGAGGACGCAACCCCCCACCCCCAAGCACGGCCCAAGGACGCAACCCCCCCTTCCCCACCCCAGCCCCCAGCACGGCCCTAGGACGCAACCCCCCCCACCCCCACCCCAGCCCCCAGCACGGCCCGAGACGCAACCCCCCCCCCAAGCACGGCCCGAGGACACAACCCCCCCCCCCCCGCCCCCCCCCCCCAGCACGGCCCGAGGACGCAACCCCCCCGCCCCCACCCCAGCCCCCAGCACGGCCCGAGGACGCAACCCCCCCCCCCCAAGCACGGCCCGAGGACACAACCCCCCCCCCGCCCGCCCCCCCCAGCACGGCCCGAGGACGCAACCCCCCCGCCCCACCCCAGCCCCCAGCACGGCCCGAGGACGCAACCCCCCCGCCCCCACCCCAGCCCCCAGCACGGCCCGAGGACGCAACCCCCCCCCAAGCACGGCCCGAGGACACAACCCCCCCCCCCCGCCCGCCCCCCCCCAGCACGGCCCGAGGACGCAACCCCCCCGCCCCGCTCAGCACGAGGACGGAACCTTGGAACGCCCCAGCCCCAGCCCCCAGCCCCAGCCCCCAGCCCCCAGCCCCAGCCCCAGCTCCAGCTCCAGCCCCCAGTCCCCAGTCCCCAGCCCCAGCCCTCAGCCCCAGCCCCATCCCCCAGCCGCAGCTCCAGCTCCAGCCCCCAGTCCCCAGTCCTTAGCCGTAGCTCCAGCCCCCAGTCCCCAGCTCCAGCTCCAGCTCCTGCCCCAGCTCAGCACTCACCTTTGCGCAAGTGTGAAAGTGTTTCTTTTCTGGGAGTACTCCACGTACCGGCAGGCGGCGGCTCGCGTACCGGCACTGGTACGCGTACCACACTTTGAGAAGCACTGCTCTAAAGGACCAATATTTACCTTAGCCACTCTTTTTTGGTTTATGTATTTGTAAAACCTTTTACTATCTGTTTTTATATTCTGAGCAAGTTTACTCTCATAATCTATCTTACTCTTCTTTATAGCTTTTTTAGTAGCTTTCTGTTGCCCCCTAAAGATGAAAGATTTCCCAGTCCTCTAGTCTCCCACCAATCTTTGCCACTTTGTATGCTTTTTCCTTCAATTTGATACTCTCCTTTATTTCCTTAGATATCCACGGTCGATTTTCCCTTTCTACCGTCCTTCCTTTTTGTTGGTATAAACCTTTGCTGAGCACTGTGAAAAATCGCTTGGAAGGTTCTCCACTGTTCCTCAACTGTTCCACCATAAAGTCTTTGCTCCCAGTCTACCTTAGCTAGTTCTTCTCTCATCCCCTTGTAATCTCCTTTGTTTAAACACAAAATACTAGTATTTGACTTTACTTTCTCATCCTCCATCTGTATTTTAAATTCCACCATATTGTGATCGCTCCTTCCGAGAGGATCCCTAACTATGAGATCATGAATCAATCCTGTCTCATTACACAGGACAAGATCTAGGACCGCTTGTTCCCTCGTAGGTTCCATTACATACTGTTCTAGGAAACTATCGCGGATACGTTCTATAAACTCCTCCTCAAGGCTGCCTTGACCGACCTGGTTAAACCAATCGACATGTAGATTAAAATCCCCCATGATAACTGCTGTACCATTTCTACATGCATCAGTTATTTCTTTGTTTATTGCCTGCCCTACCATAATGTTACTATTTGGTGGCCTATAGACTACTTCTATCAATTACTTTTTCGCCTTACTATTCCTGATTTCCACCCAAATGGATTCAACCATATCCTCCATAGCACCGATGGCATCCCTCACTATTGCCCGGATGTCATCCTTAAATAACAGAGCAACACCACCTCCCTTACCATCCACTCTGTCCTTCCGAATAGTTTGATATCCTCGGATATTTAACTCCCAGTTGTGACCATCCTTTAACCGTGTTTCAGTAATGGCCACTAAATCATAGTCATTTACGATGACTTGTGCCATCAACTCATTTACTTTATTCCGAATACTACGAGCATTCAGGTAAAGTACACTTCTGTTGGTTTTTTTACCTCTGCTTTGAATCTTAACATCTCCAGTTTTATTCCGTTTAGTATTACTGGGCTTATTCATTGAACTGCCCTCAGTCACTGTACCTTGTACTGTCGCCCTTTTTCATTTTTGACTTTGGCTTCTCTGCCTTACACTTTTCCCCTTACTTCCTTTTGCTTCTGTCCCTGTTTTACTACCTTCCAACCTCCTGCATCGGTTCCCATCGCCCTGCCACATTGACAAAGCCCATCTGGTTCTCTGCGACCACCTCTGGCACACAGCTCTCCAATCTCTTGGCCAGGACTTTCCCGAATATCTTTGCGTCCCAATGGGTCTGTATGATCCGCATTCCGCCGGGTCTTTGTCTTTTTTTGGGTAACAGCGCTATCGTGCCCTGTGTTAGCGTAGGAAACGGGGTGCAGGGGCGCACCTACGGGGCGTGCACACAGCTGGTGGCCATGTTAGTGAGTCTGCAAACATATCCTGTAGGTGTGGGACCAGGGCTGGTCAACTTTCTTACAGACGTCCGCCAGTTGGGTCCTGGGGTCTTCCCTGCCTGCATGGAGCTGATGCTCTCCTCCAGCCCCCCCCCCCCCCCCCCCCCCAGACCAATTGGTGCTTCCAGTTCCCCCCTCTATCATCCCATACGATCGACATGTCCAGTCCATCGAGGAACCAATTCATCCCCGCTCCCCCTTGGGTGTCTCGGAGGTGTACAGTCCCCGGTAGAAGGTCTCAAACGCCCGGTTGACCACTTTTAGCTCGATTACCACTCTGCATCTGCTATTTTCTACCTGCGCTGTCTCCCTCAAGGCTGCCTGTTTTCTCAGCTGGTGAGCTAGTAGGCAGCCAGCCTTTTCCCCGTGTTCGTAGAAGGTCCCCTGTGTCTGGTGGAGTTGGCGGGCTGCTTTCCTGCTGGGTAGCAGGTTAAGTCCATTTGTAGCTTTTTCCTCTCTGCCAGAAGCTCGACGGTCTGGCCCTGGGAGTATTTCCTGTCGACCTCTGGGTTGGAGTCGATCAGTTATTGCTCGGCCACCCTATCTTCCCTGTCTCTACGCGCCTTGTAGGTTATAATCTCTCCCCGAATGACAACCTTCAGCACCTCCAGAACGTGGAGGGTTGGAGGGTGAGACCTCCCCGTTCCGCTTGTTACTCACGTACTCGCCTATGACCTGTGATATTTTTTGACAGAAGGCCTTGTTGGCCAAGAGCTCTGTGTCCAGCCTCCACGTGGGGCGCTAGGCATGACCCATCTCCAACTTCACATCCACGTAGTGGCAGAGCGTGGTCGGAGATGATGATCGCGGAGTATTCCGCACTTACTATTCCTGGAAGCACCAATTTCCCCAAAGAAGTCGAAGCGGGAGTATACCTTGTGCAACAGAGGGAATAACGAGAATTCCCTCTCACCGGGGTTTAGGAATCGCCATGGGTCCACTGCTCCCATCTGCTCGATGAATGCTCCCAGTTCCTGAGTCATACCTGTCTTTTTTCCCCATTCTCGGGTTTGATTGGACGGTCAGTGGGTCCTGTACACGTTGAAGTCGCCCCCCCCCCCCCCCCCCCCCCCCATGATCAGTCGGTGTGTGTCAATGTCAGGGATTTCCGCCGTGGTCGTCTCTATAAAGTCTGTGTCCTCCCAGTTCGGAGCGCACACATTTACCAGCAACACCGGTGCCTCTTCCACAACACCGCTGACCATGACGTACCGTCCCCCTGGGTCCGGAACTGTCCATGTCTCGGTGAACCTTGTCCTCTTGCTAATCAGTGTGGCCACTTCCCTCGCCCTCGTCCCACAGCATGAATGGAACGTCTGTCCCTCCCAGCCCTTCCTTACCAGCATCTTGTCCATCTCCCTCACCTGCTGCAGGATTCCTGCAGGAAGATTATATCGGCCTTCAGGCCTCTCAAGTGGGCGATGATGGTGGATCTTTTTACTGGGCTGTTGAGTCCCCTTACATTCCAGGGGATAATACTGATGGGGGGATGAACCATACTTACCTGATGGACGTGCCCCTCATACTGGGGCTTCCTTTTGTTAGGGGCCCATCCAAAATGGCCGCGGTCGCCATTCTGACCGTGAGGCCGGGCCCCTGCGCTCCAGGGTTTCCCTTTGTCCAGGGGGCACCCAACATGGCCCCCAGCTGTGTGCACGTCCCGTAGGTGCGCCCCTGCTCTCCGGGGTTTCCCTTTGTCCAGGGCGCACCCAACATGGCCCCCAGCTGTGTGCACGTCCCGTAGGTGCGCCCCTGCTCTCCGGGGTTTCCCTTTGTCCAGGGCGCACCCAACATGGCCCCCCAGCTGTGTGCACGTCCCGTAGGTGCGCCCCTGCTCTCCGGGGTTTCCCTTTGTCCAGGGCGCACCCAACATGGCCCCCAGCTGTGTGCACGTCCCGTAGGTGCGCCCCTGCTCTCCGGGGTTTCCATTTGTTGAGGGACCCATTAAGGTGGCTGCTTGCGGCGCCTTCTTGTTTCCTCAGCCGGCTCCCTACCAGCCAAAGCCAATCAGAGCACCAGTCTTTTTTCCCATCCTGCTTCTTACTTTTTCCTTGCCCCCCCCCCCCCCCCACCCATTGCCCCACCTCCCTGTGTGTCCCTGCACCCCCTCCCCCTGGCCAGGCACTCCCTCCATGCCAAGAGGTGTGCCCGGCCCCCCCTTACTGCCTGTCTTCCCGCACTAGCCCTCCCTGCTAGCACGGTGGCTCCCCTCCTAGAGTTGGCCCAGCCCTTTGCCGGTGCCCGACGCCTGCCTGCTTCCTCCGCCCCCCCCCCCCCCCCCCCCCCCTCACCTGCATTTCCCTGTCCTCGCTCTCTCCTGTGACCTGGTCTCTCTCTGGTCAGGACGAGGCAGTACAGTCCCGCGCAAACATCTTAACTTGTTCGATAAGTCACTGTTTCTTCCGCGACCTTCCTGCGACCTGCCTTCATCGCTGCCTCGCCGGCCCTTTGCCCGTCGGCCCGCACAAAACTGTTTACCTCTGCCGGCAATCTGGAATAGTGCTCTTTGCTCTGGTGTGTGACCCAGAGTCTGGCTGGGAATAGCCTGCCAAATCGCACCCCATTTTTATATAGCGCCAACATTGCATGGGTGAACTCGGCCCTTCTTTTCGACTGATTTCCCCAATGTCCTTGTGGTGGTATGGATATGAGCACTGCCATTGGTGCAGAGCACTGGCTTCCCATTGGCTCTGGCTGGTCATGTGCCTCTCGCCCGATTGGCTGGGACTAGTCATGTGACTGCTCTCCAATTGGTCGAGAGGCAAGTAGGCCCCGCCTCTGAGGCGGGGTATAAGTACCCAGAGTTCCCGGCGGTCGGCCTTTCTCTGTACTCGACCACCGGGCTAACAACTAGCTGATTAAAGCCACAGTTTGGATCTTCATCGTGTCTCGAGTCCAATTGATGGTACATCAGTCCTAATAAATACGGATTCTGTGTTCTTCCCATGTGCTCTCTCTCGACTGTCTTGCCCACCACAGGATCCTCTCTCAGCTCTGATATCATTGCAACTTGGTGATGACCGCTCTCAGCTGCTCCCCCGCCTTGGGCTTCGGCCAGAGCGACCTGTGAGCCCTGTGGAGTTCTGGGGGGGTTGGGGAAGCTGTCTCTATGTTGCGCAGCACTTGGACAATGTAGCCTGTCGGGTCTCCACCCTCGATGCCCACAATCTGAACCTTCTGGCGACGGGGGCCTGCTGTCCTGGTCCTCGACCTTCCCCTTCGTTCTCCCTCGGGCCGCCACCAACCTTTTCACCTCTGCATCCAGAGCGGCGATCATGTTGCTCTGCTCAGTGAGGCTCTCCCGAGGCCGAGGGTCGTCCTCTCGAAAGTTGGAGCGGAGCTGAGGGGGGTGGGGGAGGGGGGCTGGCACTGCTGAACTATAGGAACTGCAACGAGGTGGCAAATATAGGCACGGTTAGGAAGTGGGTCGTGGGGGAGGAGTGGGAGCTGGTGGAAGCGGCCTCATTCAAGGGCACAAGTTTGGGGGCATTGGTAACGTGTAACTCTACATGTACAGCGATCCCTCAAAGTTGCCGCCCGGGTTGATAGGCTTGTTAGGAAGGCGTATAGGGTGTTGACTTTCATTAACAGAAGGATTGAGTTTAAGAGCCGCAAGGTTTTGCTGCAGCTTTATAAAACTCTAGTTAGACCACACTTGGAATGTTGTGTCCAGTTCTGGTCGCCTCATTACAGGAAGGATGCTTTGGAGAGGGTACAGAGGAGATTTACCAGGATGCTGCCTGGACTGGAAGGCATGTCTTAAGAAGATAGGTTGAGGGAGCTAGGGCTTTTCTCACTGGAGCAAAGAAGGCAGAGAGGTGATCTGATAGAGGTGTACAAGGGGATGCAAGGCATGGATAGAGTGGATAGCCAGAGACTTTCCCCCAAGGCGGAAATGGCTGTCACGAGGGAACATAATTTTAAGGTGATTGGAGGAAGGTATCGGGGAGATGTCAGAGGTAGGTTCTTTACACAGAGAGTGGTGGGTGTGTGGAATGCACTGCCAGCAGAGGTGGTGGAGTCAGAAACATTCAGGACATTTAAGGAACTCTTAGACAGACACATGGACATAGAACATAGAACAGTGCAGCACAGAACAGGCCCTTCGGCCCTCGATGTTGTGCCGAGCATTGTCCGAAACCAAGATCAAGCTATCCCACTCCCTGTCATTCTGGTGTGCTCCATGTGCCTATCCTAACTGCTTGAAAGTTCCTAAAGTGTCCGACTCCACTATCACAGCAGGCAGTCCATTCCACACCCTAACCACTCTCTGAGTAAAGAACCTACCTCGGATATCCCTCCTATATCTCCCACCCCTGATGCTCGCTGGATGATTTAGCCTGTCTCTCGTGCGGCCGGGGCGCACCTCACTTCGTGGGTCCGCCGGTTCAGTGCTCGCTGTACGTGGCCCTTTCAGCCAAATCTTCCTTGCCTTCTGGTAGAGCCACCTGACGAACGTCTGCTGAGCACATCACCTTCATCGGAAGTATCCCTTGTTGGCTGCACTTTAATTTGTCCCTCAGTTTCCTGATTAAGTTTAATTGGTGAACTCAAATGAAGCAAAGCCAAGACCAGAATGTTATATTTGCTTTGATAATCATCAGGCATTTCTTTATTGTGACTTGTGTGATCGATACAGACAGATTCAGAACAGGCACAGCACGGGGTTAGATATAGAGAAAAGCTCCCTCTACACTGTCCCCATCAAACACTCCCAGGACAGGTACAGCACGGGGTTAGATACAGAGTAAAGCTCCCTCTACACTGTCCCCATCAAACACTCCCAGGACAGGTACAGCACAGGGTTAGATACAGAGTAAAGCTCCCTCTACACTGTCCCCATCAAACACTCCCAGGACAGGTACAGCACGGGGTTAGATACAGAGTAAAGCTCCCTCTACACTGTCCCCATCAAACACTCCCAGGACAGGTACAGCACGGGGTTAGATACAGAGTAAAGCTCCCTCTACACTGTCCCCATCAAACACTCCCAGGACAGGTACAGCACGGGGTTAGATACAGAGTAAAGCTCCCTCTACACTGTCCCCATTGAACAATCCCAGGACATTTGCAGCACGGGGTTAGATACAGAGTAAAGCTCCCTCTACACTGTCCCCATCAAACACTCCCAGGACAGGTACAGCACGGGGTTAGATACAGAGTAAAGTTCCCTCTACACTGTCCCCATTGAACAAGCCCAGGACAGGTACAGCACGGGGTTAGATACAGAGTAAAGCTCCCTCTACACTGTCCCCATCAAACACTCCCAGGACAGGTACAGCAGGGGGATAGATACAGAGTAAAGCTCCCTCTCCACTGTCCCCATCAAACACTCCCAGGACAGGTACAGCACGGGATTAGATACAGAGTAAAGCTCCCTCTACACAGAGGGCAGCAGAGCAGAGCTTCTGATTGGCTGTTCCGGGGAGATTTGCATACGTGCAGTGCGGTCAGCGTAAGTTGAAGGTGGTTTGTGAAGGGGCTGTTCTCGAGGGACAGCTTTACCCGAAACACTACTTACGTAGTGTCTCCCACCCATCCTCCTCCTCTAACCAAAAAAAAAAGCTCTGTCCGTTGGATTGCTAAACTAACAAGTTTTTTTAATTTTTATTTTTCAGTAGTTGGGAAGTTAGTTCAGTGGGAATGGAGGCTAGGGCAGTTGAATGTTCCTCCTGCAGAATGTGGGAGGAAAGGGTCACCTCTAGTGTCCCTTCTGACTACATCTGCGGGAAGTGCACCCAACTCCAGCTCCTCGAGAGCCGCATTAGGGACCTGGAGCTGGAGCTGGATGAACTTCGGATCATTCGGGAGGCGGAGGAGGTTATTGAGAGGAGTTATAGGGAGGTAGTCATACCTCAGGTAAAAGAAGAAAGTAGATGGGTTACCGTCAGGGGAGGGAGAGGGAACTGGCAGGCAGTGCAGGGATCCCCTGTGGTCTTTCCCCTCTATAACAAGTATACCGTTTTGGATACTGTTGCGGGGGACGACTTACCAGGGGTAAGCAATAGGGCGCAGGTCTCTGGCACAGAGTCTGTCCCTGTTGCTCAGAAGGGAAGGGAGAAGAGGAACAGAGCACTTGTCATTGGGGACTCCATAGTTAGAGGAACAGACAGGAGGTTCTGTGGGAACGAAAGAGACTCACGGTTGGTGTGTTGCCTCCCAGGTGCCAGGGTTCGTAATGTCTCTGATCGTGTTTTTGGGATCCTTAAGGGGGAGGGGGAGCAGCCCCAAGTCGTGGTCCACATAGGTACCAACGACATAGGTAGGAAGAGAGATGGGGATTTGAGACAGAAATTCAGGGAGCTAGGGTGGAAGCTGAGAGCTAGAACAAACAGAGTTGTTATCTCTGGGTTGTTACCCGTGCCACGTTCTAGCGAAGTGAGAAATAAGGAGAGAGAGGAGTTGAACACGTGGCTACAGGGATGGTGCAGGAGGGAGGGTTTTGGTTTCCTGGATAATTGGGGCTCATTCTGGGGTAGGTGGGACCTCTACAAACAGGATGGTCTTCACCTGAACCAGAGGGGTACCAATATCCTGGGGGGGAGATTTGCTAGTGCTCTTCGGGGGGGGGTTTAAACTAATTCAGCAGGGGGATGGGAACCTAAATTGTAGTCCCAGTGTACAGGATGTTGAGAGTAGTGAGGTCAGGGATAGGGTTAAAAGTTCGAAAGAGGGCACCGGCAAGCAGGACGCTGGTTTGAAGTGTGTCTACTTCAACGCCAGGAGCATCCGGAATAAGGTGGGTGAGCTTGCAGCATGGGTTGGTACCTGGGATCTCGATGTTGTGGCGATTTCGGAGACATGGGTAGAGCAGGGACAGGAATGGTTGTTGCAGGTTCCAGGATTTAGATGTTTCAGTAAGAACAGAGAAGATGGTAAAAGAGGGGGGGGTGTGGCATTGTTAATCAAGGAAAGTATTATGGCGGTAGAAAGGACGCTTGAGGACTCGTCTACTGAGGCAGTATGGGCCGAGGTGAGGAACAGTAGAGGAGAGGTCACCCTGTTGGGAGTTGTCTATAGACCTCCGAATAGTTCCAGAGATGTAGAGGAAAGGATTGCAAAGATGATTCTTGACAGGAGCGAGAGTAACAGGGTAGTTGTTATGGGGGACTTTTAACTTTCCAAATATTCACTGGAAATACTATAGTTCGAGTACTATAGATGGGTCAGTTTTTGTGCAGTGTGTGCAGGAGGGTTTTCTGACACAGTATGTAGACAGGCCAACAAGGGGCGAGGCCACATTGGATTTGGTACTGGGTAATGAACCCGGCCAGGTGTTAGATTTAGATGTAGGTGAGCACTTTGGTGATAGTGATCACAACTCGGTTATGTTTACTTTAGCTATGGGCAGGGATAGGTATATACCGCAAGGCAAGAATTATAGCTGGGGGAAAGGCAATTATGATGCTATTCGGCAAGATTTAGGATGGGGAAGGAAACTGCAGGGGATGGGTACAATCGAAATGTGGAGCTTTTTCAAGGAACAGCTACTGCGTGTCCTTGATAAGTATGTACCTGTCAGGCAGGGAGGAAGTTGTCGAGCAAGGGAACCGTGGTTTACTAAGGAAGTTGAAGCACTTGTCAAGACTAAGAAGAAGGCTTATGTTAGGATGAGACATGAAGGCTGTTAGGGCACTTGAGAGTTACAAGTTAGCCAGGAAGGACCTAAAGGGAGAGTTAAGAAGAGCGAGAAGAGGACACGAAAAGTCATTGGCGGATAGGATCAAGGAAAACCCTAAGGCTTTCTATAGGTATATCAGGAACAAAAGAATGACTAGAGTAAGATTAGGGCCAATCAAGGATAGTAGTGGAATGTTGTGTGTGGAATCAGAGGAGATAGGGGAAGCATTAAATGGATATTTTTCGTCAGTGTTTACACTGGAGAAAGACAATGTTGTCGAGGAGAACACTCAGGTTCAGTCGACCAGGCTAGATGGAATTGAGGTTCAAAAGGAGGAGGTGTTAGCAATTTTAGAAAATGTCAAAATAGATAAGTCCCCTGGGCCAGATGGGATTTATCCTAGGATTCTCTGGGAAGCCAGGGAGGAGATTGCAGAGCCTTTGTCCTTGATCTTTATGTCGTCTTTGTCGACAGGAATAGTGCCGGAAGACTGGAGGATAGCAAATGTTGTCCCCTTGTTCAAGAAGGGGAGTAGAGACAACCCTGGTAATTATAGACCTGTGAGCCTTACTTCGGTTGTGGGTAAAATGTTGGAAAAGGTTATAAGAGATAGGGTTTATAATCATCTTGAAAAGAACAAGTTGATTAGCGATACTCAACACGGTTTTGTGAAGGGTAGGTCATGTCTCACAAACCTTATTGAGTTTTTTGAGAAGGTGACCAAACAGGTGGATGAAGGTAAAGCTGTTGATGTGGTGTATATGGATTTCAGTAAGGCGTTTGATAACGTTCCCCACGGTAGGCTATTGCAGAAAATAAGGAAGTATGGAATTGAAGGTGATTTAGCAGTTTGGATCAGTAATTGGCTAGCTGAAAGAAGACAGAGGGTGGTGGTTGATGGCAAATGTTCATCCTGGAGTTCAGTTACTAGTGGTGTACCGCAAGGATCTGTTTTGGGGCCACTGCTGTTTGTCATTTTTATAAATGACCTGGAAGAGGGTGTAGAAGGATGGGTTAGTAAATTTGCAGATGACACGAAGGTCGGTGGAGTTGTGGATAGTGCTGAAGGATGTTATAGGATACAGAGGGACATAGATAAGCTGCAGAGCTGGGCTGAGAGGTGGCAGATGGAGTTTAATGCGGAAAAGTGTGAGGTGGTTCACTTTGGAAGGAGTAACAGGAATGCAGAGTACTGGGCTAATGGCAAGATTCTTGGTAGTGTAGATGAACAGAGAGATCTCGGCATCCAGGTACATAAATCCCTGAAAGTTGCCACCCAGGTTAATAGGGCTGTTAAGAAGGCATATGGTGTGCTAGCCTTTATAAGCAGGGGGATTGAGTTTCGGAACCACAAGGTCATGCTGCAGCTGTACAT
This sequence comes from Scyliorhinus canicula, assembly GCF_902713615.1. Lineage (NCBI taxonomy): Eukaryota > Metazoa > Chordata > Chondrichthyes > Carcharhiniformes > Scyliorhinidae > Scyliorhinus > Scyliorhinus canicula. The sequence goes on along the minus strand of NC_052165.1, from coordinate 91,622,217 downwards.
AACTCTGGTGCGGCCACACCTGGAGTACTGCGTGCAGTTCTGGTCACCACATTATAGGAAGGATGTGGAAGCTTTGGAAAGGGTTCAGAGGAGATTTACTAGGATGTTGCCTGGTATGGAGGGAAGGTCTTACGAGGAAAGGCTCAGGGAATTGAGGTTGTTTTCGTTAGAGAGGAGAAGGCTGAGAGGTGACTTAATAGAGACATATAAGATAGTCAGAGGGTTAGATAGGGTGGACAGTGAGAGTCTTTTTCCTCGGATGGTGATGACCAACACGAGGGGACATAGCTTTAAATTGAGGGGTGATAGATATAGGACAGATGTCCCAATTGAAAATCTAAGGTCAGTCTATTTCAGGCGTCTGAAACCTCTCTTGCAGTTGGGTGGGAACATAAATAGGAGAAAGAGGGAAGAGATTAAGAGGCAATGAGTTAATGCAGTTATTGAGTGTGCCCTCCATCGTTGTGCCCTCACTGCAGACTGCCTGAGGAGCAGTACCATCGCTCATTCATTTCCCTCGTAGCTGTATCCAAGCGGCTGAGTTGCTCCAAACAGATCGCTGCTTTTGACTGTCGGAATGAAGCCGGCCAAGTTGTCATCTGCCCTGTGCCCAATAGGAACGTTACCTGTTGGGTAGCTGCTGCTTGTATGAAGTCTCCACCACTGGTCAAAGATCCTGCAAAAACCAAGAGTAGAGGCGTTGAGGTCCGTTCGCATCGTTTTTCAATCATCCCTCTGGTCTCCCCTGTTTATAAAGTCCAAACTGCTGCTCACAGTCCCGGAGTGAGGTTGGATAAACCTGTCCAGTGCAGGGTTGTCAATCTTTAGAATTGTCAAACCTGGAGAGCTGTCGGGTGAGTAGATTGTGGTGGTCGGTCCACGGTTTGTGGGGAAAGTCGGGGAGTGGCTAGGAGGTGGGGAACAATTGTCATGTGGGGTGTCCTGTCGAATGAGCCGTCGCCTGCTTCAAAGCTTCGAATTGAATCGAGCCCTGCCCCACCTGACATTTCCAGGGGAACTGAAGGGGACGGGAACATAAAATGCAACATCTGGTTTCTAGGGAAACTGATGCTCGTTGAAACCAGGCTGGAGACCGAAACCATAGGTAGCTCAGGACACCACGTGGCACGGGGCGCAGCCTGGAAGCCAGGGAACGTGCAACCGGGATCCATGAGGTGGAAAAGGGGTGATAACAAGGTTTCTGCCGCTGTTACCGAGAGTCAGTCAACAGCTAAACCTGCCACAGGGTTCTCGCTGAAGGGTTGGGTAAAGATAATGTTGGAGGTTGCATCTTGGCAAACGGTAGCACAGTGGTTGGCACTGTTGCTTCACAGCGGTAGGGACCCAGGTTGGATTCCCGGCTTGGGTCACTGTCTGTGTGAAGGCTGCACGTTCTCCCCATGTCTGCGTGGGTTTCCTCCGGGTGCTCCGGTTTCCTCCCGAAAGACGTGCTTGTTGGGTGAATTGGACATTCTGAATTCTCGTTCTGTGAACCCGAACAGGAGCCGGAATGTGGCGACTAGGGGATTTTCACAGTAACTTCATTGCAGTGTTAATGGAAGCCCAATTGCTTCACTAATGAAGATTATTATTATCAGGCAGGTTGCGAGCATAGCTGAGGAGTTTCTGGAATAGGACACCATTTCTGGACAGACGAGGGTATCATGTGAGTGTCCCATTCAGAAATGTTTTTGTGTTATAACAGGACTTTGCTGATGTCATTATGTGGGTAGAGCTGGGCTGTGGCTCTGTGAGTTTTTCCATCGTCTGAGTTTTGGAGCTGGTTTGTACCGCACAGGTTGAAAGAAGTGTTTCTCTATCTTCATTTTAAAAGTTGTTTCCGGACTGCTTGATAACGGAAAAGAGCTAATTGTCTTCCGGATGGAATTCAAACCAACTGTTTGGACAGGAAACAAGAGTGTCTATACCAGGTCTCATACCAGTAAAAGGGCTGTGTAATGGGCCAAGCCTTTGAAAAGGGGTTTCTGGTTTTTACCTGGATCTTGTTATTGAATTGGAACAGTTAAGGGGGAATTCATTAAGGGTGATACATAAATTACTGTAGCTGTGTGGGGTATTTATGTTTGTAGTTGAGAAAAATTCTTGCATGTGTGTATACAAATGTTAACTAAATTCACCGAATAAAGTTTGTTTTTCTTTATATTAAAATCAGAAAAGAACTTTGTTTGCTCTTGTGCTCATCCCAGCCACTTTCAATAAACAGATGTAGGTCAGGAACTCCATGATATGCTTCGGAGTTTTCTAAACCCTGGCCCATAACAAATTGGGGGCTCGTCCAGGATAAAAGCCTACCTTTCATGATTGGGTTGGCTTAGTGAACTTAAGACAGTGAGGGGTGAGCATATTTGTGTTTGGTTTTCAGATATTGTATTCAATTTTAAATAAGAAGTGTGTTGTGGACAATGTCTCTCTCAGAGGCTGTGTTGTTTTTGGGAATGGGGAAGAGCACACGTAGTACCTTACAAACGGAGACATAGAACATAGAACGATACAGCGCAGTACAGGCCCTTCGGCCCTCGATGTTGCACCGACATGGAAAAAAAACTAAAGGCCATCTAACCTACACTATGCCCTTATCATCCATATGCTTATCCAACAAATTTTTAAATGCCCTCAATGTTGGCGAGTTCACTACTGTTGCAGGTAGGGCATTCCACGGCCTCACCACTCTTTGCGTAAAAAAACCCACCTCTGACCTCTGTCCTATATCTATTACCCCTCAATTTAAGGCTATGTCCCCTCGTGCTAGCCACCTCCATCCGCGGGAGAAGGCTCTCGCTGTCCACCCTATCTAACCCTCTGATCATTTGTATGCCTCTATTAAGTCACCTCTTAACCTTCTTCTCTCTAACGAAAACAACCTCAAGTCCATCAGCCTTTCCTCATAAGATTTTCCCTCCATACCAGGCAACATCCTGGTAAATCTCCTCTGCACCCGTTCCAAAGCTTCCACGTCCTTCCTATAATGAGGCGACCAGAACTGTACGCAATACTCCAAATGCGGCCGTACTAGAGTTTTGTACAACTGCAACATGACCTCATGGCTCCGGAACTCAATCCCTCTACCAATAAAGGCCAACACACCATAGGCCTTCTTCACAACCCTATCAACCTGGGTGGCAACTTTCAGGGATCTATGTACATGGACACCGAGATCCCTCTGCTCATCCACACTACCAAGAATTTTACCATTAGCCAAATATTCCGCATTCCTGTTATTCTTTCCAAAGTGAATCACCTCACACTTCTCCACATTAAACTCCATTTGCCACCTCTCAGCCCAGCTCTGCAGCTTATCTATGTCCCTCTGTAACCTGCAACATCCTTCCGCACTGTCTACAACTCCACCGACTTTAGTGTCGTCTGCAAATTTACTCACCCATCCTTCTGCGCCCTCCTCTAGGTCATTTATAAAAATGACAAACAGCAACGGTACGCCACTCGTAACTGAACTCCATTCTGAATATTTCCCATCAACTACCACTCTGTCTTCTTTCAACTAGCCAATTTCTGATCCACATCTCTAAATCACCCTCAATCCCCAGCCTCCGTATTTTCTGCAATAGCCGACCGTGGGGAACCTTATCAAACGCTTTACTGAAATCCATATACACCACATCAACTGCTCTACCCTCGTCTACCTGTTCAGTCACCTTCTCAAAGAACTCAATAAGGTTTGTGAGGCATGACCTACCCTTCACAAAACCATGCTGACTATCCCTAATCATATTATTCCTATCTAGATGATTATAAATCGTATCTTTTATAATCCTCTCCAAGACCTTACCCACCACAGACGTTAGGCTCACCGGCCTATAGATACCGGGGTTATCTCTACTCCCCTTCTTGAACAAAGGGACCACATTTGCTATCCTCCAGTCCTCTGGCACTATTCCTGTAGCCAATGATGACCTAAAAATCAAAGCCAAAGGCTCAGCAATCTCTTCCCTGGCTTCCCAGAGAATCCTAGGATAAATCCCATCCGGCCCCGGGGACTTATCTATTTTCACCTTGTCCAGAATTGCCAACACTTCTTCCCTACGCACCTCAATGCCATTTATTCTAATAGCCTGGGTCTCAGCATTCTCCTCCACAATATTATCTTTTTCTTGAGTGAATACTGACGAAAAGTATTCATTTAGTATCTCGCTTATCTCCTCAGCCTCCACACACAACTTCCCACCACTGTCCTTGACTGGCCCTACTCTTACCCTAGTCATTCTTTTATTCCTGACATACCTATAGAAAGCTTTTGGGTTTTCCTTGATCCTACCTGCCAAAGACTTCTCATGTCCACTCCTTGCTCGTCTCAGCTCTCTCTTTAGATCCTTCCTCGCTTCCTTGTAACTATCAAGCGCCCCAACTGAAACTTCACGCCTCATCTTCACATAGGCCTCCTTCTTCCTCTTAACAAGAGATTCCACTTCTTTGGTAAACCACGGTTCACTCGCTCGACCCCTTCCTCCCTGCCTGACTGGTACGTACTTATCAAGAACATGCAATAGCTGTTCCTTGAACAAGCTCCACATATCCAGTGTGCCCAACCCTTGCAGCCTACTTCTCCAACCAACACATCCTAAGTCATGTCTAATGGCATCATAATGGCATCATAAGACGAAAAATAATCTTTTAGATTTGGCAAAAGCACTGCAGTTAACATTGCCTGACAAAGCACAAAAAGAAGAGGTAATTGTGGCGGTAGCTGAGCATTTAAAATTGCCTGAGACACAGTCAGAATCATTGGAAATGACAAGAAGCTAGCGCTTTTCAGGGAGACACATCCTGAGTGAGACTCATCTAGAGTGGGATTGCAACTTACTTGGTAATTTGGTGCAGTGAGGTAATCAGGAAAGGTAAGTGGAAAATCTAATTTTGCTGTTTTTCAGTTAAAAGTGCAGTGTGGAGCTTAGTGTCTGATTGGTTGAAGCTGCCCCCACCCTAATTGCTGAGAGGCAGTTATCTGTCAATCACCTGAGGCCTGTTTAGGGGCACATTGTATTCTTCTCTTTGAAGTTTAGGTATTTTTTGAGTCATCAATTCGCTGAGGTCTGCATAAAAGACAGACAGCGAGCGCACACAGTAAGCTAGCGCTTTTCAAGGAGAAACATCCTGAGTGAGACATCTAGAGTGGGATTGCAACTTACTTGGTAATTTGGTGCAGTGAGATAATTCGGTGCAGAGTGTGAGGAGATGCTTTTTAACCCTGGTAAGTGACTGGTAAGTAGTTTTTCTTTTCTTTTCATTGTCTAATTTATTTATTTTTCTTTAGTTTTTTGAAATTGTAGTTGTATAAGTTTACCTAAGCTTTAAGACATGGCAGGAGATCCCAGACCCGTATTATGCTCCTCGTGTGCGATGTGGGAGCTCAGGGACACGTCCACTGTCCCTGGCTCTTTCATGTGCAAGAAGTGTGTTCAGTTGCAGCTCCTGTTAGACCGCTTGACGGCTCTGGAGCTGCGGATGGACTCACTTTGGAGCATCCGCGATGCTGAGGAGGACGTGGATAGCACGTTTAGCGAGTTGGTCACACCGCAGGTGAAAGTTTCTGAGGGAGATAGCAAATGGGTGACCAAAAGACAGAGCAAGAGTAGGAAGGCAGTGCAGGTGTCCCCTGCGGTCATCTCCCTGCAAAACAGATATACCGCTTTGGATACTGTTGAGGGAGATGGCTCACCAGGGGAAGGCAGCAGCAGCCAGGTTCATGGCACCGTGGCTGGCTCTGCTGCACAGCAGGGCAGGAAGAAAAATGGCAGGGCTATAGTGATAGGGGACTCAATCGTAAGGGGAATAGACAGGCGGTTCTGTGGACGCAATCGAGACTCCAGGATGGTATGTTGCCTCCCTGGTGCAAGGGTCAAGGATGTCTCGGAGCGGCTGCAGGACATTCTGGGGGGGGGGGAGGGTGAACAGCCAGCTGTCGTGGTGCACGTAGGCACCAACGATATAGGTAAAAAATGGGATGAGGTCCTACAAGCGGAATTCAGGGAGTTAGGAGTTAAACTAAAAAGTAGGACATCAAAGGTAGTAATCTCAGGATTGCTACCAGTGCCACGAGCTGGTCAGAGTAGGAATGTCAGGATAGATAGGATGAATGCGTGGCTCGAGAGATGGTGCAAGAGGGAGGGATTCAAATTCCTGGGGCATTGGGACCGGTTCTGGGGGAGGTGGGACCAGTACAAACCGGACGGTCTGCACCTGGGCAGGACTGGAACCGATGTCCTAGGGGGGGTGTTTTCTAGAGCTGTTGGGGAGGGTTTAAACTAATGTGGCAGGGGGATGGGAACCGATGCAGGTGGTTGGAAGGTAGTAAAACAGGGACAGAAGCAAAAGGAAGTAAGGGGAAAAGTGCAAGGCAGAGAACACATAGTCAAAAATCTAAAAGGGCGACAGTACAAGGTACAGTGACTGAGGGGAGCTCAGTGAATCGGCCCAGTAATAACAATAGGAATAAAACTGGATATGTTAAGGTTCAAAACAGAGGTAAAAAAACAAACAGAAGTGTACTTTACCGGAATGCTCGTAGTATTCGGAATAAAGTAAATGAGTTGATCGCACAAATCATCGTGAATTACTATGATTTAGTGGCCATTACTGAAACATGGTTAAAGGATGGTCACGACTGGGAGTTAAATATCCGAGGGTATCAAACTATTCGGAAGGACAGAGTGTATGGTAAGGGAGGTGGTGTAGCTCTGTTATTTAAGGATGACATTCGGGCAATAGTAAGGGATGGCATCGGTGCTATGGAGGATATGGTTGAATCCATTTGGGTGGAAATCAGGAATAGTAAGGCGAAAAAGTCGCTGATAGGAGGAGTCTATCGGCCACCAAATAGTAACGTTATGGTGGGGCAGGCAATAAACAAAGAAATAACTGATGCATGTAGAAATGGTACAGCAGTTATCATGGGGGATTTTAATCTACATGTCGATTGGTTTAACCAGGTCGGTCAAGGCAACCTTGAGGAGGAGTTTATAGAATGCATCCACGATTGTTTCCTAGAACAGTATGTAATGGAACCTACGAGGGAACAAGCGGTCCTAGATCTTGTCCTGTGTAATGAGACAGGATTTATTCATGATCTCATAGTTAGGGATCCTCTCGGAAGGAGCGATCACAATATGGTGGAATTTAAAATACAGATGGAGGGTGAGAAAGTAAAATCAAATACTAATGTTTTGTGTTTAAATAAAGGAGATTACAAGGCCATGAGAGAAGAACTAGCTAAGGTAGACTGGGAGAAAAGACTTTATGGTGGAACAGTTGAGGAACAGTGGAGAACCTTCCAAGCGATTTTTCACAGTGCTCAGCAAAGGTTTATACCAACAAAAAGGAAGGATGGTAGAAAGAGGGACAATTGACCGTGGATATCTAAGGAAATAAGGGAGAGTATCAAATCGAAGGAAAAAGCATATAAGTTGGCAAAGATTGCTGGGAGATTAGAGGACTGGGAAATCTTTTGGGGGCAACAGAAAGCTACTAAAAAAGCTATAAAGAAGAGTAAGATAGAGTATGAGAGTAAACTTGCTCAGAATATAAAAACAGACAGTAAAAGGTTTTACAAATATATAAAACAAAAAAGAGTGGCTAAGGTAAATATTGGTCCTTTAGAGGATGAGAAGGGAGTTTTAATAATGGGATATGAGGAAATGGCTGAGGAACTGAACAGGTTTTTTGGGTCGGTCTTCACAGTGGAAGACACAAATAACATGCCAGCGACTGATAGAAATGAGGCTATGACAGGTGAGGACCTTGAGAGGATTGTTGTCACTAAGGAGGTAGTGATGGACAAGCTAATGGGGCTAAAGGTAGACAAGTCTCCTGGCCCTGATGGAATGCATCCCAGAGTGCTAAAAGAGATGGCTAGGGAAATTGCAGATGCACTAGTGATGATTTACCAAAATTCACTAGACTCTGGTGTGGTCCCGGTGGATTGGAAATTATCAAACGTGACACCACTGTTTAAAAAAGGAGGTAGGCAGAAAGCAGGAAATTATAGGCCAGTGAGCTTAACTTCGGTAGTAGGGAAGATGCTGGAATCTATCATCAAGGACGAAATAGCGAGGCATCTGGATAGAAATTGTCCCATTGGGCAGACGCAGCATGGGTTCATAAAGGGCAGGTCGTGCCTAACTAATTTAGTGAAATTTTTTGAGGACATTACGAGTGAAGTAGATAACGGGGAGCCAATGGATGTGGTATATCTGGATTTCCAGAAAGCTTTTGACAAGGTGCCACACAAAAGGTTGCTGCATAAGATAAAGATGCATGGCATTAAGGGTAAAGTAGTAGCATGGATAGAAGATTGGTTAATTAATAGACAGCAAAGATTGGGGATTAATGGGTGTTTCTCTGGTTGGCAATCAGTAGCTAGTGGTGTCCCTCTGGGATCCGTGTTGGGCCCACAATTGTTCACAATTTACATAGATGATTTGGAGTTGGGGACCAAGGGCAATGTGTCCAAGTTTGCAGATGACACTAAGATGAGTGGTAAAGCGAAAAGTGCAGAGGATACTGGAAGTCTGCAGAGGGATTTGGATAGGTTAAGTGAATGGGCTAGGGTCTGGCAGATGGAATACAATGTTGACAAATGTGAGGTTATCCATTTTGGTAGGAATAACAGCAAACGGGATTATTATTTAAACAATAAAATATTAAAGCATGCTGCTGTGCAGAGAGACTTGGGTGTGCTAGTGCATGAGTCACAGAAGGTTGGTTTACAGGTGCAACAGGTGATTAAGAAGGCAAATAGAATTTTGTCCTTCATTGCTAGAGGGATGGAGTTTAAGACTAGGGAGGTTATGTTGCAATTGTATAAGGTATTAGTGAGGCCACACCTGGAGTATTGTGTTCAGTTTTGGGCTCCTTACTTGAGAAAGGACGTACTGGCACTGGAGGGTGTGCTATGGAGATTCACTAGGTTAATCCCAGAGCTGAAGGGGTTGGATTATGAGGAGAGGTTGAGTAGACTGGGACTGTACTCATTGGAATTTAGAAGGATGAGGGGAGATCTTATAGAAACATTTAAAATTATGAAGGGAATAGATAGGATAGATGCGGGCAGGTTGTTTCCACTGGCGGGTGAAAGCAGGACTAGGGGACATAGCCTCAAAATAAGGGGAAGTAGATTTAGGACTGAGTTTAGGAGGAACTTCTTCACCCAAAGGGTTGTGAATCTATGGAATTCCTTGCCCAGTGAAGCAGTTGAGGCTCCTTCATTACATGTTTTTAAGGTAAAGATAGATAGTTTTTTGAAGAATAAAGGGATTAAGGGTTATGGTGTTCGGGCCGGAAAGTTGAGCTGAGTCCACAAATGATCAGCCATGATCTCATTGAATGGCGGAGCAGGCTCGAGGGGCGAGATGGCCTACTCCTGCTCCTAGTTCTTATGTTCTTATGTTCTTATTAATTCAATTGCAGATCAAGCAGCTTGAACATGAAAAAGAATTAAAGCAGCTCGAATACGAAATGAGGAAAAAAGAAAGTATAGCCCTTGCAGAACAAAAAGAAAGAGAAAGGGAGGTAGAGATCAGGGAAAAAGAAAAAGAGAGAGGCGTTGAACTTCAGAAACTGGTCACAAAAAGTGGAAGTCAGTTAAAATTTGCGGAGGTAAAGAGAAACGAACAGTCTGAGGATAGTGATGAGGATGAAGAGAAAGAGCGTCATAGTTGAATGCTTGGTGGGGATCTATTTAAATATGTCCAAGCATTGTCAATGTTTGATGTGAAGAATGTAGAAGCCTTTTGCCAGGACTTGGGTGTGGAACTGGCCGAACGAAGGGCGAGCTTCAATAAAGTTAAAACGGCCCCCTTCAAGATGTTTGGCATGTTGTACCCAGCTGGTTTGTGGGTCAATTCTGAGGGTCAAGACCTTCATTTTGGATCGACGGATGAGGCGATGGACTTTGTTAAGGACAGGGGACTGGCATGTGATGGAGGACATTGAAGTTGGGGGTGAGTAATTCTGTGCTGCTGAATTTATTGTCTTTTTGGGTTGTGTGTATACGGGCGGGATTCTGAAAATGAAATGAAGTGAAAATGAAATGAAAATCGCTTATTGTCACGAGTAGGCTTCAATGAAGTTACTGTGCAAAGCCCCTAGTCGCCACATTCCGGCGCCTGTCCGGGGAGGCTGGTACGGGAATCGATACGTGCTGCTGGCCTGCTTGGTCTGCTTTATAAGCCAGCGATTTAGCCTTGTGAGCTAAACCAGCCCCTCTGAGCCTACGCAACAAAATCGCGGTTGGCACGGGGGCAGGAAATGGGGCGTCAGACCCGCGATCGGGTCCGATGCCTTCCCGTGATTCTCCGCGGACTGGAGAATCACCGCCAGTCCAGCGAGCACGGTTGATGAGGCACCGGTCGGGGGTGATTGAAAAAGGGCCCCTGCGGCAATTCTCAGCCTGCAGCAGGCTGAGTTCCTGCCGGCGTGGTTCACTCATGGTTCCACGCGGCGGGAGATTGGAGTGGTGGCTGCTGACCCAGTTCGGGGCGCCCTGGTTGGGGGGGACGGTATCCGTCACCGGGGGGGGGGGGCCTCCAGGATGGCCGGACTCATGATCGGGGCCACCGATTGACGGGCGCACGCGATCTGGTGGGGGGGGGGGGGGGGGGGGGGGGGGGGGGGCTATATTGTTGAGGCCGGCTTGCTGTGTGGCCACAGGCGGCCGCAGCGCGCATACGCGGACCCGCGGCCGGAGGTGCACGTGGAACATGAGATGGCTGAATGGACCAGTCAAGAGGGCTCGCGTGTTTGCGAATTTGAGGAGGCTGAAGGCGGACGTGGCAATGTTACAGGAGACACACCTGAGGGTAGTGGATCAGACTCGGCCGAGGAAGGGGTGGGTTGGGAAAGTTTTTCGTTCGGGGCAAGACTCTAAAACAAGGGGTGAAATTCTCCGACCCCCCCGCAGGATGGGAGAATCCTCCAGAACAGGTGAAAATACCGCCCCCTCCATGGCCGCATTTCTCCGCCACCCGGGAATTGGCGGGGGCGGGAATCGCGCTGCCCTGATCGGTGTGCCCTCCGCGCCGATCGGCGAGCCCCCTGCGGCGATTCTCCGACCCACGATGGGTCGAAGTTCCACCGCTGAGAGGCCTCTCCCGCCGCCGTGGTTTCAATCACCTCTGGTGAAAATGAAAATCGCTTATTGTCACGAGTAGGATTCAATGAAGTTACTGTGAAAAGCCCCTAGTCGCCACATTCCGGCGCCTGTCCGGGGAGGCTGGTACGGGAATCGAACCGTGCTGCTGGCCTGCTTGGTCTGCTTTAAAAGCCAGCGATTTGGCCCAGTGAGCTAAACCAGCCGCTAGCGGCGGAATTGGCGGCGGGAGCGGGCCCCCGGGGTCCTGGGGGGCGCACGGGCTGATCGGATCCCGGGGAGTGCCCCCACGGTGGCCTGGCCCACGATCGGGGCCCACCGATCGGTGGACGGGCCAGTGCCATGGGGGCACTCTTTTTCTTCCGCCACCCCACGGCCTCCACCATGGCGGAGGCGGAAGAGAACCCCCTACCGCGCATGCGGCGGTGGTAACGTCAGCAGCAGCTGACGCACCGGCGCATGCACAAACCGGCGAAGGCCTTTCGGCCAGCCCCGCGCCGGTCGGCGGGCGTCAAAGGCCGTTGGTGCCGGTTTTGGCGCCAGTCGGCGTGGCACCAATGACTCCGGGCGGGCCTAGCCCCCAAAGGTGCGGTGGGTGCCAGCCACAGCGAAGGAGCTAAAGGGGTTTATTGAACAGATGGTGGGTGGGTAGATCCGTGAGGGTTTGGGCAGCCGAGATCGAAGGAGTTTTCTTTTTTCTCCGATGTTCACAAAGCGTACGCCCGGATTGATTTTTCCATTTTGAACAGGGCTTTCCTGGCGGGAGTGGTGGATGTCAAGTATTCAGTGATTCTTGTGTCGGACCATGCCCCACACTGGGTGGATTCACAGGTGGGCAAGGAGGGGGTGGTCAGCACCCGCAGTGCAGTTTGGATGTAGGACTGTTAGCGGAGGAGGAGGTGCATGTGTGGGTGAGGGAAACCATCCAGAATTATACGAGTATGGTGAGAAGGCCAGTAGGATACTAGCACAGCAGCTAAGGAAGAGGGAAGTGGGCCAGGGAGATAGAAAGAGTGAAGGACAGAGGGGGGGATCACGGTCTTGGACCCAGCAGGGGTGAACCGGGTGTTTAAGGAATTTTACAGTCGGCAATATGAGTTGGAGCCCCCAGCTGCGTTGGAGGGGATGAGGCAGTTTTCGGAAGGGTTGAAGTTTCTGAAGCTGGAGGAAGGGTTGGTTGAGGGGTTTGGAGCCCCGATCGAGATTGAAGAAATACTAGAGGGATTGGAGGCGATGCAGTCAGGCAAGGCCCCAGGACCAGACGGCTACCCAGTGGAATTTTGTGAGAAGCTTTTTAGGATTCTGGGCCCGCTGCTGGTGGGAGTATTTAATGGGGCAAGCGAGTGGGCTGCTCCTCCCCCAACAATGGCACAAGCGGGAGAAGGACCCAGAGCTATGAGGGTCATACAGGCCAATCGCCCTATTGAATGTCGATGCCAAACTGTTGGCTCACATCCTGGCGTTGAGGATAGAGGACTGTGTTCCGGGGTGATAGGGGAAGGCCAGACAGGGTTTGTGAAAGGCAGACAGCTAACGGCCAATGTTAGAAGGCTCCTGAATGTGATCATGATGCCCTCCGAGGGGGAGGGAGGCGGAGGTGGTCGCTATGGACGCGGAGAAGGCCTTCGACCTGGTGGAATGGAATTATTTGTGGGAGGTCCTGGGAGCGTTTGGGTTTGGGCAGGGCTTTACTGACTGGCTGGCGAGTACGCGGACGAACCGGGTGAGTTTGGACTACTTTAGACTGTACCGGGGGACGAGGCAGTACAGGCCTGTCGGCCCACGATGTTGTGCCGATCATTTCTCCTAATCTAAGATCAACCTAACCTACACCCTTTCAATTTACTGCTGTCCATGTGAGAGGCATGGATAGAGTGGGTAGCCAGGTCCCCTCTACCTGCTGTTATTTGCCTTGACTATAGAGCCATTGCCGATGGTGCTGAGAGCATCAAAGGACTGGAAGGGACTAATCCAGGGGGGAGGATGATGGAACACACGGTCTCATTATCTGCAGACGACCTACTCCTATATATGGGTGGGGAAGATTATGTGGACCTTACGGGAGTTTGGTCAATTTTCAGGGTACAGACTGAATATAGGTAAAAGCGAGGTTTGTGTGCTCCAGGCGATGGGGCAGGAGAGGAGACTGGGGGAGTTCCCGTTGACAGTAGTGGGAGGGAGCTTCCATTATTTGGCACTGCCGAACTTCTGCAACTGGGCGGCAAATATAGCCACGGTTAGGAAGTGGGTAGTGGGGGAGGAGTCGGTGTGGCTGCTGGTGGAAGCGGCCTCATTCAAGGGCACAAGTTTGGGGGCATTGGTAGCGGCTCCTCTACATGTACATCGATCCCTCAAAGTTGCCACCCAGGTTGATAGGGTTGTTAAGAAGGCGTATGGTGTGTTAGCTTTCATTAACAGGGGGATTGTGCTTAAGAGCCGCGAGGTTTTGCTGCAGCATTATAAAACCCTGGTTAGACCACACTTGGAATGTTGTGTCCAGTTCTGGTCGCCTCATTAGAGGAAGGATGTGGATGCTTTGGAGAGGGTACAGAGGAGATTTACCAGGATGCTGCCTGGACTGGAGGGCATGTCTTATGAAGGAAGGTTGAGGGAGCTCGGGCTTTTCTCACTGGAGCGAAGAAGGAAGAGAGGTGACTTGATAGAGGTGTACAAGGTGATGAGAGGCACGGATAGAGTGGATAGCCAGAGACTTTTCTCCAGGGTGGAAATGGCTGTCACAAGGAGACATAATTTTAAGGTGATTGGAGGAAGGTATAAGGGAGATGTCAGAGGTAGGTTCTTTATGCAGGATGGTGGGTGTGTGGAATGCACTGTCAGCAGAGGTGGTGGAGTCAGAGTCATTAGGGACATTTAGCCACTCTTGGACAGGCACACGGACAGCAGTGAATTAAAGGGGTGTAGGTTAGGCACAACATGGTGGACCGAAAGGCCTGTACTGTGCTGTACTGTTCTATGTTGTCATCGGCCCGGTACCACAAGCCCAGTGGTAGTAGTGACCCTCAGAGTTTGGGGACAGTGGCGGCAGCGTATGGCAGTGGCGGGGGCAGCGGTGTGGGCTCCAATCCGTGGTAATCTCCGGTTTGCCCCGGGGAGGATGGATGGGGGCGGGGGGGGGGGGTGGGGGGGGGGGGGGGGGGGGGGGAGGGGTCGTTCCAGAGGTGGCAGAGAGCAGGGATTGAGAGGCTGGGGGATCTGTTGATTGACGGGAGCTTTCCCTGTTTGGAGGATCTGGAAGAGCAGTTTGAATTGCCGGGAGGGAATGGGTCTTGTTATCTGCGGGTGAGGGACTTCATGCGAAGGCGGGTTTCAACCTTTCTGCCTCCACCGCCGCAGGAGATACAGGACAAGGTAGTTCTCTGGAATAGGTGTGGAGGAGGGAAGGTATCGGATATCTACAAGGAATTATGGAGTGGGAGGGAAGCCAGATAGGGGAGACGAAACGTAAACGGAAAGATGAGCTAGGAGGGGAGGTAGAGGCGGGTCTGTGGGAGGATGCCCTGAGCAGTACCAACATGTCCTCATCATGTGCCAGGCTCAGCCTGATACAATTGAAGATGGTTCACCGGGCACACATGGCGGCCCGGATCAGCAGGTTTTTTGGGGTGGAGGACAGTTGTGGGCGATGGGCACAGGGTCCGCAAACCATGCCCACATGTTGTGGGCATGCCCGAAGCCGAGGGCATTCTGGCATGAATTCGCGGATGTCATGCCCATGGTGCGAAAGGCGAGGGTGGTGCCGAGTCCAGAGGTGGCGATTTTCGGAGTATTGGAAGATCCGGGAGTCCAGGGGGCGAGATAGGCTGATGTTTTGGCCTTTGCCTTCTTGGTAGCCCGGAGACGGATATTGCCAGTGCGGAAGGGTCTCGGAGCCTCCGGAATCGGGGGGGGGGTTGGGTTAGCGAGGTGGCTGGCTTACTCAGACTTGAGAAAATTCAGTTCGCCCTGAGAGGGTCAACGTTCGTGTTCATCCGGAGGTGGCAGCCGTTTATCGACTTCTTCAGGGAAAACTAAACTGTCAGCAGAGGCAATAAGAGGGTGGGGGGGGGGGGGGGGGGGGGGGGGGAGCTGGAGCTGGAGGGTGTTACGCTATGAACTATGTTTACTTGTGTATTTATACCTTTTATTATTATAAAACCATAAAAGCCGCAATAAAATGTGTGGTGGTAGGAATGGGAGCACTGCCATTGGTGCAGAGCATTGGTTTCCCATTGGCTCTGGCTGATCATCTGCCTCTCGTCCGATTGGCTGGGGCTAGTCATGTGACTTCTCACCAATTGGTCGAGAGGCAAGTAGACGGGGTATAAGTACCCAGAGTTCCCGGCGGTCGGTCTTTCTCTGTAGTTGACTACCGGGCTAACAACTAGCTGATTAAAGCCACAGTTTGGATCTTCATCGTGTCTCGAGTCCAATTGATGGTACATCAAAATGTTTGTTAACAAAAAAAAGAAAAACATATCCCATCTGGTTCACAGGAGGAAGGGAAATCCTCCGCCATTCCCCGGTCTGGCCAACTCCGGGAATTCAGAACACCCACTCCAGATGGTCCGACTGACTCTGAAACTGAGATGGCCAGAGTGAGCCGCCCAGTTCGAGGGGCGATTCAGGATGGAGGGCGAGAAATGCCGACGGCCCCCACAGTGCGGGGAACCACAAGATCGGGGACACGCACCGACCCAGAGGGCAAACACAAAGTTTCACTCACTTGTCAGCGTCAACATGGATGGAAAGGAAGAGAGGGTCATTGGCCGCATCGAAGGACCTCAGCAACGTTCCGCTGCAGAACACGTGGACGGCGTTGTGCATACTAATCCGCCTTTGATATGGATTCTGCGGATTTATGAAACCTGAGAGAGAGAGAGAGGAAGAGAGGTTAAACGCCTGAGCTTATTCAGGGCCTAAAGAGACTCGTAACACCTCCCTGTCTCTCCGAGGAACTTGGAGCTCAGATTCCAAGCATTCCTCCTCCCTCCCATATTCCAGCAATTATCAGGATGAACAGATGGAAGGGCCAACGCTTTGGGAATAAAGCCTGCCCCATAACCCCCGCCCCCATGGTGAAATCCCCTCTTTCCATCAAACTGCCCTGCCATCAGGTCCTTTTCCTCCAAGACAGACTCGGTGATGCTGGCCTCTCTCCAGAGATCCTTCGACCGAGTGGACAGATGGGCAGAGAAGCGGCGAATGCAGTTCCATTCGGTGAAGCTTGAGGCGGGTCCACTTGGGGTGGCGACACAAAGCGGGGTCCCCAATAAGTGACAGGATAGTGAGCTGCCTAGTGAGTCACAGGGACGCACCGACTGGCAATGGGCTTTTCGAGGTTTCCAGAGGGGGGGGAGTTTGACGAGTGATTTAAATTCTCATCTCGGGTGTGAAACCTCTCCTCGTGTTTAGAAATGACTCGAATGTTGGTGTGAAACGTGATAACTGGCAGAGTATGGGCGGAGAGGAATGGGAGCTGGGATTGGGAAAGGAGAGTGCGGCGTTCCCAGCCGGCATGGGGGGGTGTAAACGAGGCAACGTGCCGCCTCTCTCCAGCACACCAGAACCTTCCACATACTGAGGAGAACTCAACGCCCTCCGCCTGCAACAGAACCACGATGGTGACCGGCGTTACCCAGAATCCACTTGCTGCGTGTGGGCCGCACCCCACCCCCCACCCGAGCACCCAGTCCTGACCGTCAGCACCACCCTCTACACAGCAGGATCCCATCACATCCCCACCAACACCATACCTTCCAGCGCATTGCGAAAACACCCAGTGGAGGTGGCATTGTAAGGCGGACTGTCGTACACGTGTAAGCGGAGGCAGGCATTGCGATCCCATATGGTAGGAAGGCCATTGAAAATGGTGGGTCTAACTTCCAATCCCACACCATTCAATCGGTAAATTGAGCGTCCATTCCCAGGCGCACAAAGCACTTCCATGCTCTCCACATACTCATCATCATTTGTACAGTGTGTCTGGGGGAAAAAGAGAAACTCATGATGTTAGATACAGAGTAAAGGCTCCCTCTACACTGTCCCCATCAAACATTCCCAGGACAGGGACAGCACGGGGTTAGATACAGAGTAAAGCTCCATCTACACTGTCCCCATCAAACACTCCCAGGGCAGGTACAGCACGGGGTTAGATACAGAGTAAAGCTCCCTCCACACTGTCCCCATCAAACATTCCCAGGTACAGCACAGAGTTAGATACAGAGTAAAGCTCCCTCTACACTGTCCCCATAAAATACTCCCAGGACAGGTACAGCACAGGGTTAGATACAGAGTAAAGCTCCCTCTCCACTGTTCCCATCAAGCACTCCCAGGACAGGTACAGCACGGGGTTAGATACAGAGTAAAGATCCCCCTACATTGTCCCCATCAAACACTCCCAGGACAGGTACGGCACGGGGTTAGATACAGAGTAAAGCTCCCTCCAAACTGTCCCCATAAAATACTCCCAAGACAGGTACAGCACGGGGTTAGATACAGAGTAAAGCTCCCTCTACACTGTCCCCATCAAACACTCCCAGGGCAGGTACAGCACGGGGTTAGATACAGAGTAAAGCTCCCTCCACACTGTCCCCATAAAATACTCCCAGGACAGGTACAGCACGGGGTTAGATACAGAGTCAAGCTCCCTCCACACTGTCCCCATAAAATACTCCCAGGACAGGTACAGAACGGGGTTAGATACAGAGTAAAGCTCCCTCTACACTGTCCCCATCAAACACTCCCATGGCAGGTACAGCACGGGGTTAGATACAGAGTAAAGCTCCTTCTACACTGTCCCCATCAAACACTCCCAGGGCAGGTACAGCACTGTGTTAGATACAGAGTAAATCTCCCTCTACACTGTCCCCATCAAACACTCCCAGGACAGGTACAGCACGGGGTTAGATACAGAGTAAAGCTCCCTCCACACTGTCCCTTAAAAATACTCCCAGGACAGGTACAGCACGGGGTTAGATACAGAATCAAGCTCCCTCCACACTGTCCCCATAAAATACTCCCAGGACAGGTACAGCACGGGGTTAGATACAGAGTAAAGCTCCCACCACACTGTCCCTTAAAAATACTCCCAGGACAGGTACAGCACGGGGTTAGATACAGAGTCAAGCTCCCTCCACACTGTCCCCATAAAATACTCCCAGGACAGGTAGAGCACGGGGTTAGATACAGAGTAAAGCTCCCTCTACACTGTCCCCATCCAACATTCCCAGGACAGGGACAGCACGGGGTTAGATACAAAGTAAATCTCCCTCTACACTGTCCCCATCAAACATTCCCAGGACAGATACAGCACAGGATTAGATACAGAGTAAAGGCTCCCTCTACACTGTCCCCATCAAATACTCCCAGGGCACGTATAGCACGGGGTTAGATACAGAGTAAAGCTCCCTCTACACTGTCCCCTTCAAACACTCCCAGGACATGCACAGCATGGGGTTAGATACAGAGTAAAGCTCCCTCTACTCTGTCCCCATCAAACACTCCCAGGACAGGTACAGTACGGGGTTAGATACAGAGTAAAGCTCCCTCTACGCTGTCTCTATCAAACGCTCCCAGGACACGTATAGCACGCGGGTAGATACAGAGTAAAGCTCCCTCTACACTCTCCCCATCAAACACTCCCAGGACAGGTACAGCACGGGGTTAGATACAGAGTAAAGCTCCCTCTCCACAGTCCCCATCAAACACTCCCAGGACAGGCACAGCATGGGGTTAGATACAGAGTAAAGCTCCCCCTACACTGTCCCCATCAAACACTCCCAGGACAGGTACAGCACGGGGTTAGATATAGAGTAAAGCTCCCCCTACACTATCCCCATTAAACTCCCCCAGGACAGGTACAGCACGGGGTTAGATACAGAGTAAAGCTCCCTCTACACTTTCCCCATCAAACACTCCCAGGATAGGTGCAGCACGGGGTTAGATACAGAGTAAATCTCCCGCTACACTGTCCCCATCAAACACTCCCAGGACAGGTACAGCCCGGGGTTAGATATAGAGTAAAGCTCCCCCTACACTATCCCCATTAAACTCCCCCAGGACAGGTACAGCACGGGGTTAGATACAGAGTAAAGCTCCCTCTACCCTATCCCCATCAAACACTCCCAGGACAGGTACAGCACGGGGTTAGATACAGAGTAACGTTCCCTCTACACTTTCCCCATCAAACACTCCCAGGATAGGTGCAGCACGGGGTTAGATACAGAGTAAATCTCCCGCTACACTGTCCCCATCAAACACTCCCAGGACAGGTACAGCACGGGGTTAGATATAGAGTAAAGCTCCCCCTACACTATCCCCATTAAACTCCCCCAGGACAGGTACAGCACGGGGTTAGATACAGAGTAAAGCTCCCTCTACCCTATCCCCATCAAACACTCCCAGGACAGGTACAGCACGGGGTTAGATACAGAGTAACGTTCCCTCTACACTGTCCCCATCAAACACTCCCAGGACAGGTAAAGCAAGGGGTTAGATACAGAGCAAAGCTCACTTCACACTGTCCCCATCAAACACTCCCAGGGCAGGTACAGCATAGATACAGAGTAAAGCTCCCTGTACACTGTCCCCATCAAACACACCCAGGACAGGTACAGCACGGGGTTAGGTACAGAGTAAAGCTCCCTCTCCACAGTCCCCATCAAACACTCCCAGGACAGGTACTGCACTGGGTTAGATACAGAGTAAAGCTCCCTCTACACTGTCCCCAATAAACACACCCAGGACAGGTACAGCACAGGGTTAGATACAGAGTAAAGCTCACTCTAAACTGTCCCCATCAAACACTCCCAAGACAGGTACAGCTCGGTGTTAGATACAGAGTAAAGCTCCCTCTCCACAGTCCCCTTCAAACACTCCCAGGACAGGTACAGCACAGGGTTAGATACAGAGTAAAGCTTCCCCTACACTGTCCCCATCAAATGTTCCCAGGACAGGTACAGCACGGGGTTGGATAGAGAGTAAAGCTCCCTATACACTGTCCCCATCAAACACTCCCAGGACAGGTACAGCACAGGGTTAGATACAGAGTAAAGCTCTCCCTTCACTGTCCCCATCAAACATTTCCAGGACAGGTACAGCACGGGATTAGATAGAGAGTAAAGCTCCCTCTACACTGTCCCCATCAAACACTCCCAGGACAGGTACAGCATGGGGTTAGATACAGAGTAAAGCTCTCTCTACACTGTCCCCATCAAACACTCCCAGGACAGGTACAGCAAGGGCTGAGATACAGATTAAAGCTCCCTCTACACCATCCCCATTAAACTCCCCCAGGACAGGTACAGCACGAGGTTAGATACAAAGTAAAGCTCCCTCTACACTTTCCCCATCAAAACTCCCAGGACAGGTACAGCACGGGGTTAGATACAGAGTGAAGCTCCCGCTACACTGTCCCCATCAAACACTCCCAGGACAGGCACAGCATGGGGTTAGATACAGAGTAAAGCTCCCTCTACACTGTCCCCATCAAACACTCCCAGGACAGGTACAGCACGGGGTTAGATATAGAGTAAAGCTCCCCCTGCACTATCCCCATTAAACTCCCCCAGGACAGGTACAGCACGGGGTTAGATACAGAGTAAAGCTCCCTCTACACTTTCCCCATCAAACACTCCCAGGATAGCTGCAGCACGGGGTTAGATACAGAGTAAATCTCCCGCTACACTGTCCCCATCAAACACTCCCAGGACAGGTACAGCACGGGGTTAGATACAGAGTAAAGCTCCCTCTACACTGTCCCCATCAAACACTCCCAGGACAGGTACAGCACGGGGTTAGATACTGAGTAAAGCTCCTTCTACCCTATCCCCATCAAACACTCCCAGGACAGGTACAGCACGGGGTTAGATACAGTGTAACGTTCCCTCTACACTGTCCCCATCAAACACTCCCAGGACAGGTACAGCACGGGGTTAGATACAGAGTAAAGCTCCCTCCACACTGTCCCCATCAAACACTCCCAGGACAGGTACAGCACGGGGTTAGATACAGGGTAAAGCTCCCTCTACACTGTCCCCATCCAACACTCCCAGGACAGGTACAGAACGGGGTTAGATACAGAATAAAGCTCCCTCTACACTGTCCCCATCAAACACTCCCATGGCAGGTACAGCACGGGGTTAGATACAGAGTAAAGCTCCTTCTACACTGTCCCCATCAAACACTCCCAGGGCAGGTACAGCACTGTGTTAGATACAGAGTAAATCTCCCTCTACACTGTCCCCATCAAACACTCCCAGGACAGGTACAGCACGGGGTTAGATACAGAGTAAAGCTCCCTCTACACTGTCCCTTAAAAATACTCCCAGGACAGGTACAGCATGGGGTTAGATACAGAGTAAAGCTCCCTCCACACTGTCCCCATAAAATACTCCCAGGACAGGTACAGCACGGGGTTAGATACAGAGTAAAGCTCCCACCACACTGTCCCTTAAAAATACTCCCAGGACAGGTACAGCACGGGGTTAGATACAGAGTCAAGCTCCCTCCACACTGTCCCCATAAAATACTCCCAGGACAGGTAGAGCACGGGGTTAGATACAGAGTAAAGCTCCCTCTACACTGTCCCCATCAAACACTCCCAGGGCAGGTACAGCACGGGGCTAGATACAGAGTAAAGCTCCCTCTACTCTGTCCCCATCAAACACTCCCAGGACAGGTACAGCACGGGGTTAGTGTTGGAACCAACAATTCTACGGACACGTGCTTGTAGGATTAGAATAGTGGTTTTAATATACTCACAACAGAGCCAGCCTATTAGCCATTGAACTTTCGGTGAACTGGCTGGCTGACCATGTGGCACTGATCTTTATACAGCAGCTCCCATGGGGATGAGTCCTGGGCAGAGCCAAGGGAGAAAGCCCGTACAACTCGAGCATTCCCAGAGCAACTCCTCCTGGAGGACAGGTACTGCAACTGCACTTACAATATAGACACATATATATACAGATTATAATCCGGTGTGAATCACATTCCCCACAGTTAGCTACAGAGTAAAGGCTCCCTCTACACTGTCCCCATCCAACATTCCCAGGACAGGGACAGCACGGGGTTAGATACAAAGTAAATCTCCCTCTACACTGTCCCCATCAAACATTCCCAGGACAGATACAGCACAGGATTAGATACAGAGTAAAGGCTCCCTCTACACTGTCCCCATCAAATACTCCCAGGGCACGTATAGCACGGGGTTAGATACAGAGTAAAGCTCCCTCTACACTGTCCCCTTCAAACACTCCCAGGACATGCACAGCATGGGGTTAGATACAGAGTAAAGCTCCCTCTACTCTGTCCCCATCAAACACTCCCAGGACAGGTACAGCACGGGGTTAGATACAGAGTAAAGCTCCCTCTACGCTGTCCCTATCAAACGCTCCCAGGACACGTATAGCACGCGGGTAGATACAGAGTAAAGCTCCCTCTACACTCTCCCCATCAAACACTCCCAGGACAGGTACAGCACGGGGTTAGATACAGAGTAAAGCTCCCTCTCCACAGTCCCCATCAAACACTCCCAGGACAGGCACAGCATGGGGTTAGATACAGAGTAAAGCTCCCCCTACACTGTCTCCATCAAACACTCCCAGGACAGGTACAGCACGGGGTTAGATATAGAGTAAAGCTCCCCCTACACTATCACCATTAAACTCCCCCAGGACAGGTACAGCACGGGGTTAGATACAGAGTAAAGCTCCCTCTACACTTTCCCCATCAAACACTCCCAGGATAGGTGCAGCACGGGGTTAGATACAGAGTAAATCTCCCGCTACACTGTCCCCATCAAACACTCCCAGGACAGGTACAGCCCGGGGTTAGATACTGAGTAAAGCTCCCTCTACCCTATCCCCATCAAACACTCCCAGGACAGGTACAGCACGGGGTTAGATACAGAGTAACGTTCCCTCTACACTGTCCCCATCAAACACTCCCAGGACAGGTAAAGCAAGGGGTTAGATACAGAGCAAAGCTCACTTCACACTGTCCCCATCAAACACTCCCAGGGCAGGTACAGCATAGATACAGAGTAAAGCTCCCTGTACACTGTCCCCATCAAACACACCCAGGACAGGTACAGCACGGGGTTAGGTACAGAGTAAAGCTCCCTCTCCACAGTCCCCATCAAACACTCCCAGGACAGGTACTGCACTGGGGTTAGATACAGAGTAAAGCTCCCTCTACACTGTCCCCAATAAACACTCCCAGGACAGGTACAGCACAGGGTTAGATACAGAGTAAAGCTCACTCTAAACTGTCCCCATCAAACACTCCCAAGACAGGTACAGCTCGGTGTTAGATACAGAGTAAAGCTCCCTCTCCACAGTCCCCTTCAAACACTCCCAGGACAGGTACAGCACAGGGTTAGATACAGAGTAAAGCTTCCCCTACACTGTCCCCATCAAATGTTCCCAGGACAGGTACAGCACGGGGTTGGATAGAGAGTAAAGCTCCCTATACACTGTCCCCATCAAACACTCCCAGGACAGGTACAGCACAGGGTTAGATACAGAGTAAAGCTCTCCCTTCACTGTCCCCATCAAACATTTCCAGGACAGGTACAGCACGGGATTAGATAGAGAGTAAAGCTCCCTCTACACTGTCCCCATCAAACACTCCCAGGACAGGTACAGCATGGGGTTAGATACAGAGTAAAGCTCTCTCTACACTGTCCCCATCAAACACTCCCAGGACAGGTACAGCAAGGGCTGAGATACAGATTAAAGCTCCCTCTACACCATCCCCATTAAACTCCCCCAGGACAGGTACAGCACGAGGTTAGATACAGAGTAAAGCTCCCTCTACACTTTCCCCATCAAAACTCCCAGGACAGGTACAGCACGGGGTTAGATACAGAGTGAAGCTCCCGCTACACTGTCCCCATCAAACACTCCCAGGACAGGCACAGCATGGGGTTAGATACAGAGTAAAGCTCCCTCTACACTGTCCCCATCAAACACTCCCAGGACAGGTACAGCACGGGGTTAGATATAGAGTAAAGCTCCCCCTGCACTATCCCCATTAAACTCCCCCAGGACAGGTACAGCACGGGGTTAGATACAGAGTAAAGCTCCCTCTACACTTTCCCCATCAAACACTCCCAGGATAGCTGCAGCACGGGGTTAGATACAGAGTAAATCTCCCGCTACACTGTCCCCATCAAACACTCCCAGGACAGGTACAGCACGGGGTTAGATACAGAGTAAAGCTCCCTCTACACTGTCCCCATCAAACACTCCCAGGACAGGTACAGCACGGGGTTAGATACTGAGTAAAGCTCCCTCCACACTGTCCCCATCAAACACTCCCAGGACAGGTACAGCACGGGGTTAGATACAGGGTAAAGCTCCCTCTACACTGTCCCCATCCAACACTCCCAGGACAGGTACAGAACGGGGTTAGATACAGAATAAAGCTCCCTCTACACTGTCCCCATCAAACACTCCCAGGACAGGTACAGCACGGGGTTAGATACAGAGTAAAGCACCCTCCACACTGTCCCCATCAAACACTCCCAGGGCAGGTACAGCACGGGGTTAGATACAGAGTAAAGCTCCCTCTACACTGTCCCCATCAAACACTCCCAGGGCAGGTGCAGCACAAGGTTAGATACAGAGTAAAGCTCCCTCTACACTGTCCCCATCAAACACTCCCAGGGCAGGTACAGCACGGGGTTGTCTCACTCGGACTGGGGGCCAGTGGTTTGATACTGGAAACCTGGGGCGGTTGCTATGTGCGCGGGGCAATGGCTAATGGGGCCGCCCCAGTCTCTTAACCCATTCCCACTCATCCCTCAGAGATTCCGAACACTCTCCTCATCCTATTCAGGGACTCAGCAACTCACAGCTCTCTGGGGGCGTGGGCGTTGGAGCGACGTTGGTCACTTACCTCTGAGCAAAGACTTTGCCCCCGTGTCTCCATCCAAAATGGCCGACTCCTTATCTTGGGAGCGTAAGACTGCCCCTCCTCCCTCCCCCTGTGTCCCAGAACCTCCAACCGGGGCAGGAGGGGGAATAGCCTCTCCGTTTTGATCCTGTCAATGCCTCTTGTTCTTTTAAATTCCGGGGAATGCAAACCCGTTCTCCTCGCTCCCTCATCCTAGGGTAACAATCCGTCTCACCCCAGGAGTCAGTCCTGGTGAACCTCCATTATCCTCCCTTGAGGGGCTAGGAAGTTCCTTCCTTGGGTAAGGAGACCAGGAACCAGATAGACTGCTCCAGGAGCAGCCACACCTGTGTAAATAAGCGAGGTTCTCGCTCTGAAACTCCAATCTCGCAGCGATGGCTGCTAACAGACCACAGGGCTTTCTCATCACTTACCTTCGCCGCACATTAGCCCCCAGCACGAGAACTCCGTCGCGTTGCAAACATTTTCCAGCCTTTCACGTTCAAACAAAGTTCTGCCTCTCAATTATCCCAACCAATTCTGATGTGTCTACAGTTGACGATGTTCTCACTCGCTACCTGTCCACTGCTCCACTCCCCCCTACACCTCCCCGTCCCTGCTCACTCCGTATTCACCCGCACGATGACCGATTGCTGCTTACCCGCCAAGAGCTGAAGATGGAGCCCTGCATGATGGAGCTGCCGTGTCGGGTACGGCCGAAGAGATCGTCTGTGCAGACATCGCAGTCAGTCTTCCCCTCCCAGGACCAGAAGGGGATGGAGAAGGAGTCGTCCCCGGTTATATTCCTGATCTCCTGCTCCAGGTGGATGCTCCACATCCTGTGCCAAACGAGGAAGACAGGCCCTTGGTGGGCATAGTTGGAATCCCCTCCACCCCTGACGGTCTTGCTGCAGAGGTAGTGCAGGTAGGCAGCGGTGTCGTAGACGCTGACCCGGCGGAAGGATTTCCGAGAGCGGGGCGATGCGCGCTCACTGGCGTAGATGACGTACCGATTGCTGAGGGTTCTCTTGGAGAGGTCCAAGTACCGGATGAAGGTTGCCCGTTCCCATAGCGACATGTTGGCAATGTCACGACGTACCACCACATTCCCCTGCTGGCACTGTGCCCCCCGCCAGCCGTACCTGCACTCGCCACAGTCCACACCCCCATAGTTCCCCCGGCAGACGCACAGTCGCTGGAAGAAGTAGGTCGGCCATCCCGCTCGGAAATCTGATCTGTCCGTCGACCGTCTTCCGATCGTCCGGCAGCTCCCCCGCCCCGAGTCTTTGCCGCATGGCGAGTCGTCACCCCAGAAGACGGGGCAGCACTCGCCGGACTCCCGAATCACGTCATTGGCACACTGGATGGGGATCAGTGCCTGGGCAGAACCCAGGAGCAGCAGCACACACACCAGCTCCAACGCCTGGGCCATTGAGTTAGAGAGCCTGGAATCGCTGTGTCCAGTGGGCACTGTGAGCTGCTGCTGCCCATCTCACCGGCTTTATATTAGAGCAATTCCTCGCCCCCACCCAATGTTCCCGGCTGTTATCGAACCCACATCAGAGATTAGCATCAAGGACCTATTGCTGTGGTCCAACAACATCCTGCTTGGCTCTCAGCAGAATTTACAACCTCCTGGATTGATGCACAATCAATGGACACGAAACGTAGGTGTAGTCAGCAAGATGTGAGCCCGGCAGCAGGAATACAGAAATGGCCTGGCTGCTGGGAAACACGGGTTCTTATACCCCGCCTCATAGGCAGAGCTTCCTTCCTCCCAACCAATGAGAATACAGAGAACACGATACTTGGGCCAATGGGCAGCAAGCCCTCTGCACCAATGGCAGCTCACACTCCCAGGTACCGTAATATCCCTAGTCATACTACCACACCGCTGGCTGTCCCTCTCACTACCCGCCATGCCTCTCTCCCTCTTTCTGTCTCGCTCTCTCTGTGTCTCGCTCTCTCTGTGTGTGTCTCTCTCTCTCTCTCTGTCTCTCTCTCTCTGCCTCTCTCTCTCTCTGTCTCTCTCTCTCTGTCTCTCTGTGTCTCTTTCTGTCTATCTCTTCTCTATCTCTCTATCTCTGTCTCCATCTCTCTCTCTTTGATGTTGATGTTGTGGGGGGGGGGTGGCAGCCTGGTTTGGGGGGGGGGGGGGATCCAACACCGCGGAGGGCGGGGGGGGGGGGCCTCCACTATATCCTGGCCAGCGATCGGGGCCCACCGATCGGCGGGCTGGCTTCTCCTGGCGGGGGCCTATTTTACCCTGCGTCAGACCCCTGTAGCTCTCCGTCATGTTGCATCGGGGCAGGTGTAAAGATGGCAACTCGCATGCACGCACGAATTCGCACCAGCCGCAGTGTGCATGGGCAGACCCGCGGCGCCCGTTTGACGCCTGTATCGACAGCTGGAGCTGCGTGAGTCGCTCCATTGCCACGCTGGCCCCCTGTGAGGCTCAGGATCGCTGCTCCTGGGGGCCTGTTGATGCCGTCGTAACACGCGACGGCGTTTATAACAGTGCCAACACTTAGCATTAGGATCGAAGAATCCCGCCCAGGGTTCTAAACTGGGGACTGAACTTCTATCTTCATATTGGGGATATCACCCACGTGTTGTGTGGCACTATTAACCGTGCTAAATGGGACAGATTTCAAATTAGCAACTCAAGACGGGGCGTCGATGAGTCGCTGTGGGCCATTAGCAGCAGCACAATTGTATTCAACCACAATCTGTAACCTCATGGCCCAGCATTTCCCCCACTCTACCGTCACCACCCTGCCAGGGGATCCACCCTGGCTCAATGAAGAGAGAGCATGCCAGGAGCAACGCCACGCAGACATAAAATGAGGTGACGACCTGGTGAAGCTACAACACAGGACTACTTGTGTGTCAAACAGCATAAGCAGCAAGTCATAGACAGAGCTCAGCGACTCCACACCCAACGCATCAGATCCTGCAGTCCTGCCAGATCCAGCCGTGAATGGCGGCGGACAATTTACTGGAGGAGGCGGCCTCACAAATATCCCCATCCACAATGATGGAGGAGCCCAGCACACACGTGCAAAAGACGAGGCTGAGGCATTCGCAACAATCTTCAGCCAGAAGTGCCGAGTGGATGATCCATCTCGGTCTCCTCCGGAGGTCCCCAGAATCACAGATGTCAGTCTTCAGCCAATACCGTTCACAAGACGTGATATTAAGAAATGGCTTAAACTACGGGTCTGATAGTATCGCGGCAATAGTACTGAAGACTTGTGCTCCAGAATTTGCCCCCCCCCCCCCCCCCCCCCTCCCCCTAGCCAAGCTGTTCCAGTATAAACAACGCTGGCATCTACCTGCCAATATGGAAAATTGCCCAGGTGTGACCTGTACACAAGAAACAGGACAAATCCAACCCAGCCAATTCCAGCCTTATCAGCCCACTCTCCATCATCAGCAAAGTGGCACTCAGCAATAACCGGCTCACTGTCGCTCAGTTTGAGTTCTGCCAGGGTCACTCAGCTCCTGACCTCATTACAGCCTTGATTCAAACATGGGTGGCACAGTGGCACAATGGTTAGCACTGCGGCCTCACAGCGTCAGGGACCCGGGTTTGATTTTGACCTCAGGTGACTGTGTGGCGTTTTCACGTTCTCCCCGTGTCTGCCTGGGTTTCCTCAGAGTGCTCCTGGTTCCTCCCACAGTCCAAAGAGTACAGGTTCGTTGGATTGGCCAATGATCAGGTATAGGGTGAGGGACTGGGCCTTGGTAGGCTGGTCTTTCAGAGGGTCGAGGCAGACTCAATGGGTCGAACAGCACACTCTCAAAACTGACCCACTGACAGTGCGGCTCTCCCTCAGAAGTGACCCTCTGACAGTGTGGCACTCCCTCAGTACTGACCTTCTGACAGTGCAGCACTCCCTCAGTATTGACCCTCTGACAGTGCGGCACTCCCTCAGTACTGACCCTCTGACAGTGCGGCACTCCCTCAGTACTGACCCTCTGACAGTGCAGCACTCCCTCAGTACTGACCCTCTGACAGTGCGGCATTCCCTCAGTACTGACCCTCTGACAGTGCGGCACTCCCTCAGTACTGACCCTCTGACAGTGCGGTACTCCCTCAGTACTGACCCTCTGACAGTGCAGCACTCCCTCAGTACTGACCCTCTGACAGTGCGGCACTCCCTCAGTACTGACCCTCTGACAGTGCGGCACTCCCTCAGTACTGACCCTCTGACAGTGCGGCACTCTCTCAGTACTGACCCTCTGACAGTGCGGCACTCCCTCATTACTGACCCTCTGACAGTGCGGCACTCCCTCAGTACTGATCCTCTGAAAGTACTGCACTCCATGAGTTCTGACCCTCTGACACTACGGCACTCCCACAGTAACACCCTCTGACAGTGCAGCACTTCCTCAGTGCTGGCCCACTGACAGTGCAGCACTCCCTCAGTACTGACCCTCTGTCAGTGCAGCACTCCCTCAGTACTGACCTTCTGACAGTGCAGTACTCCCTCAGTGCAGACCCTCTGACAGTGCAGCACTCCCTCAGTACTGACCCTCTGTCAGTGCAGCACTCCCTCAGTACTGACTCTCTGACAGTGCAGCACTCCCTCAGTACTGACCTTCTGACAGTGCAGTACTCCCTCAGTGCAGACCCTCTGACAGTGCAGCACTCCCTCAGTACTGACCCTCTGACAGTGCAGCACTCCCTCAGTACTGACCCTCTGACAGTGCAGCATTCCCTCTGTACTGAGCCTCTGACAGTGCAGCACTCCCTCAGTACTGACCCTCTGACAGTGCGGAGCTCCCTCAGCACTGACCCTCTGACAGTGCGGCACTCCCTCAGTACTGACCCTCTGACAGTGCGGCACTCCCTCAGTACTGACCCTCTGACAGTACAGCACTCCCTCAGTACTGACCCTCTGACAGTGCAGCACTCCCTCAGTACTGACCCTCTGACAGTGCGGCACTCCCTTGCAATGTGGGAGCCAGATCAGTGTTGCTCCTCTCCTGTTCTGTTGATGCTGCCATGTTAACAGTGCCCCCCCCCCCCCCCCCCGCCTGTCGAGTCTGGGACGTGGTCATTGGGGGGTGGGGGTGGGGTGGGTGGGGTCCGGACGGGCTGCACTCTCTCAGGATAAGGGGTCAGCCATTTTGAACTGAGACAAGGAGGAAATGTCCTTGTTCGGAGGCGTACGGGTCACTCCTTCCCCCCCCCTAACCCCCATTTCCCCCTCCCTAACCCCCACACCCCCTCCCTAACCCCCACCCCCCACTCCCTAACCCCCACCTCCCACCCCCCCTCCCTAACCCCCACCCCCCACTCCCAACCCCCACCCCCCCTCCCTAACCCCCACCCACCCCCCTAACCCCCACCCACCCCCCCTAACCCCCACCCCCCTCCCTAAACCCCCCCCCTCCCTAACCCCCACCCCCTCCCGAACCCCCACCCCTCCCTAACCCCCACACCCCCTCCCTAACCCCCACCCCCCCTCCCTAGCCCCCACCCCCCACTCCCTAACCCCCACCTCCCACCCCCCTCCCTAACCCCCACCCTCACTCCCTAACCCCCACCCCCCCTCCCTAACCCCCACCCCCCACTCCCTAACCCCCACCCCCACCCTAACCCCCACCCCCCACTCCCTAACCCCCACCCCCCCCTCCCTAACCCCCACCCCCCCTCCTTAACCCCCACCCCCCACTCCCTAACCCCCACCCCCACTCCCTAACCCCCACCCCCACTCCCTAACCCCCACCCCCCACTCCCTATCCCCAACCCCCCTCCCTAACCCCCACCCACCCCCCCTAACCCCCACCCCCCTCCCTAACCCCCACCCCCCCTAACCCCCACCCCCCCTCCCTTACCCCCACCCCCCCTCCCTAACCCCAACCCCCCCTCCCTAACCCCCACCCTCAACACACACCAGAGATCTGTGCGCCCCTCCGCCCGCAAGTTCCCAGAACGAGAGACAGTTGAACATTGAAGGGGAAGATCGGGAGGGGAGAATATGGGGGGAAAGGTGGAGCTGGGGGAGGCCATCAACCACAGGCTCCATGACGAGGATAGATAGAAAATGGACGCAGAAGGATGCCATTCAGCCCCTCCAAACTCCGTCATTCATTTTGTTTTTTGTAAATGTTTTTTTATTGGGCTCCTGATGTCGCTCGCTCCTCCCAGTCCGTTTTCGCTGTTGTTGTGGGTTTGCGTCTGCTTGGACCGTTCGTCATTTCCTCCTCCCGTACTTTCTCGCTCTCTTTTGCCATGTTCGTCATGGTCGTTGCCATTTCCTGTGCTCTCCTTCCAGTTTGTGTCCCCCCCCCTCCTCCCCCCCCCCCCCCCCCCCCCCCCCAACCACCCACCCCCCCTCCACCCACCCCCTCCCTCGGCCTTTCCCTCCTTCCTTCTCGTTTCTCACGTTTTGGCCACTTTCTCCTGGCTCTTGGCGACTTGATTGTTTATTTGTTTGTTCGTCGGCCACAAACAAGTCCCAGAACAATCTGGTGAATTGGTCCCACGTTCTGTGGGAGCCATCGTCTGACCCTCGGATGGCGAATTTGATTTTCTCCATTTGGAGAGATTCCGAGAGGTCGGACAGCCAGTCTGCAGCTCTGGGCGATGCTGCTGACCGCCAGCCAAACAGGATTCTACAGCGGGCGATCAGGGAGGCAAAGGCAAGGGCGTCCGCCCTCCTCCCCAGGAATAGATCTGGCTGGTCTGAAACCCCGAAGACCGCCACTATCGGGCATGGCTCCACCCTCACCCCCACCACTTTGGACATAGCCTCGAAGAAGGCTGTCCAGTACTCCACAAGTCTGGGGCAAGACCAGAACGTGTGGGCGTGGTTGGCCGGGGTTCCTTGGCACCGTTCACATCTATCCTCTACCTCCAGGAAGAACTTATTCATATGGGTTCTGGTTAAGTGGGATCTCTGTACCATTTTTAGCTGTGTTAGGTTGAGCCTTGCTCACGTGGAGGTGGTGTTTAACTATGCAGTGTTTCTATCCAGAGTCCCCACCCTATTCCGAGCCCCAGGTCTTCCTCCCATTTCTTTCTTGTTGCATCTAGTACGGTGTCAGCCCTTTCTGCCCATCATTCATACATGTCGCTTCAGTTTCCTTTGCTGAGAATGTTTGCCTCCAGTAACTCTTCCAATCATGTCAGTCATGGTGATCGTGGGTATGTCCTTGTCTCCTTCCACAGGAAGTTTTTAAGCTGCAGGTATCTGAGTTTGTTTCCCTTAGCTAACTGAAATCTCTCTGTCAGTTTGTCCAGTGTTGCGATCCTGTCGTCTGTGTATAGGTCCCCCCTGACTGTCAGTGTGATGTGACCATCAATTCACAAGACACGTGGTTGGAAGTGAACAGTGGTTTTAATAGTCTTACAACTGAGCCTGCCTGCAACGAGATGAACTGGCAGCAGGCTCACAACCGCAGATCTTTATGTTTCCGGTTAGTGGGAGGAGCCATGGGCGGAACCATGGGCGGAGCCAAGGGTGGAGCCCAGTACAAACTCCTCATCTCCCCCTATGGGCGGAGCCGCGCAACTGCTCGCATACAGAGCCCACAAGGACACAATACATATGATATAACACAGTGTGAATTACTAGGTTTGTGATTCACCACATTCACCCCCTGTAAAAAAAATCAAGTCCGGCGGGGGTAATGGGTCTACAAATTGAGTCGGCCCGGCGGTCGTGTCGTTCTCTGCGATCGATGAAGCACCGGGGTTGCAGCCTCTTCTGGTGGCTGGGTGGTGGCGGTCGGCGAGGGTACGATGGCGGACTCCGGGGGTGATTAGATCCGAGCTTCGTACCCGGCTGGTTCGACGGGCGACGGGGAGCGCCGGAAACCCAAGGGCGCGGGGGAACCTATCATGGGCAGTGAACCTGCAGGTGTGGGGACGCCGGGCGCGGGGGGTTGGGTGGGGTGTAGTGTGAGGGGTACCTCGGCGGTAGTAGTGCTGGGATTGGATTGTGCAGGCGCCAGGTCTCGGAGGGAAACTGTCCTGACGGCCATCAGGGTATTCGATGAACGCGTATTGGGGGTTGGAGTGGAGTAGGAGCACTCTCTCCACGGGTGGATCGGTTTTGTGTGCCCGGACGTGCTTCCGGAGGAGAACCGGGCCCGGTGTCTTCAACCATGCTGGGAGCGAAACCCCCGTGGTAGTTCCCCGAGAAAAAACAAATAGTCGCTCATGAGGGGTCAGGTTGTTGGCTGTACACAGGAGGGACCTAATAGCATGGAGCGCGTCGGGGAGGACCTCCTGCCAATGGGAGGGCGGGGAGATTCCTGGACCGGAGGGTCAGTAGGATAGTCTTTCCAGACCGTCGCGTTCTCCCTCTCCACCTGCCCGTTCCCCCTGGGGTTGTAGCTGGTAGTCCTGACCGAGGCGATGCCCTTGCCGAGCAGGTACTGACGCAGCTCGTCGCTCATAAAGGACCAACCTCTGTCACTGTGTACGTAGCTGGGGAAACCGAACAGGGTGAAGACACTGTGCAGGGCTCTGATGACTGTGTGGGAGGTCATATCGGGGCACGGGATAGCAAAGGGGAAGCGGGAGAATTCAGCTCTGACGTTTAGGAAGTACACATTCTGATTGGTCGAGAGGAGTGGCCCTTTGAAATCGATGCTCAGGCGTTCAAAGGGCCGGGAAGCCTTTACCAGGTGGGCCCTGCCTGGTCTATAGAAGTGCGGTTGGCACTCCGCACAGATCGGGCAATCCCTGGTGATGGCTTTTACTTCCTCGGTGGAGAAAGGCAAATTTCGGGCTTTGACGTAGTGGGCGAGCCGGGTGACCCCCGGGTGGCAGAGGTCATTGTGGATAGCTTTCAGGCGGTCGTCTTGCGCGCTGGCGCACGTGCCGCGGGACAGGGCATCTGGGGGCACGTTGAGCTTGCCCGGTCGATACATGATATCGTACTTGTAGGTGGAGAGTTCGATCCTCCACCGGAGGATCTTATCGTTTTTAATTTTGCGCCTTTGTGCGTTGTCAAACATAAAGGCAACCGATCTTTGGTCGGTGATGAGGGTGAACCTCCTACCTGCGAGGTAGTGCCTCCAGTGTCGTATTGCTTCCACGATGGCTTGTGCTTCTTTTCGACTGAGGAGTGTCGGAGTTCTGACGCGGAGAGGGTACGGGAGAAAAATGCGACTGGTCTCCCGGCCTGATTTAGTGTGGCTGCTAGAGCTACCTCTGAGGCGTCGCTCTCTACCTGGAAGGGGACGGATTCATCCACCGCCCGCATGGCCGCTTTGGCGATATCCTCCTTGATGCAGGTGAAGGCCTGGCGAGCCTCAGCTGACAGAGGAAAAAGTGTGGCCTTAAATAGTGGGCAGGCTTGTCCGCATACTGAGGGACCCACTGGGCATAATATGAGAAGAATCCTTTTGATGGCCCTGGGACAATGACGGAGAGGGAGTTGCATACGGTCGGGGTCGGGGCCCAGGACTCCGTTTTCCACGACATAGCCGATGATGGCTAGTCTGGTCGTGCGGAAAACGCATTTCTCCGTGTTATACGTGAGGTTGAGTTTCTGGGCAGTTTGGAGAAATCGATGGAGGTTAGCATCGTGGTTCTGCTGATCATGGCCGCAGATGGTGACATTGTCCAAGTACGGAAACGTGGCCCGCAGCCCGTACTGGTCCACCATTTAGTCCATTGCTCGCTGGAACACCGAGACCCCATTCATGATGCCAAAGGGAACCCGGAGGAAGTGGAAGAGGCGGCCGTCTGCCTCGAGCGCCGTGTAGTGGCGGTCCTCCGGGCGGATTGGGAGCTGGTGGTATGCAGACTTCAGATCCACCGTGGAGAAGAGCCGGTACTGGGCGATCTGATTCACCATGTCTGCAATTCTGGAGAGGGGGTACGCATCGAGGTGCGTGAACCGGTTAATGGTCTGGCTGTAATCACCACCATTTGGAATTTTTCCCCGGTCTTGACGACCACCACCTGAGCTCTCCAGGGGCTGTTACTGGCCTCTATGACCCCCTCACGTAGGAGCCTATGGACCTCGGTTCTGATAAACACCCTGTCCTGCAGGCCCTTTGAAATCGATGCTCAGGCGTTCCGCATTACGGGGCCTGCGGGTCTGTGAGTTTTGGAAACGAGTGCTCGGGCTGCGGGAGAGTTTGGGGTAGGAGTTTTCTTCGCCAGGCAGACCCGGGCATAGTGTCCTTTGCGACCGCAGCTGCTGCAGGTCGCGTTGCGGGCCGGGCAGTGCTGCCGTGGGTGCTG
Organism: Scyliorhinus canicula; assembly: GCF_902713615.1. Classification (NCBI taxonomy): domain Eukaryota; kingdom Metazoa; phylum Chordata; class Chondrichthyes; order Carcharhiniformes; family Scyliorhinidae; genus Scyliorhinus; species Scyliorhinus canicula. Next base: position 91,586,980 of record NC_052165.1, on the reverse strand, counting down.
GGGCTGCCCGCAAAAATGGCACGCTGGAGCTGCGTAGTGGGTGGGTGGCCGCGCGGCGCAGGCCTGGGGCAGTCGCTGGTCGGGGGCCCAGGATGGGGTCGCTTGGCCCACGGGGAACGAGGAGAGACTGCAGAACAAGACCTCCATGGTTGTAGCCTATTCTACCGTGTCCTCTTAGTTGTCGGCCCCTTTTTCGAGTAACTGCTGGCGCACATAGTTGGACCTGAGCCCTGCCACATACACGTCTCGGAGAGCGAGCTCCATATGTTGAGTGGCTGATACAGCTTGATAATTACAGTCCCGAGTTAAAGCTTTTAAATCGCGGAGGAATTCATCCAATGACTGGCGGCGGGTCGTAAAAATGTGGCGCGCGTAGACCTCGTTGGTGGGCCTCACATACATTCGATCTAACATGGCTAGGGCCCCCGTACATGAGGTAGTACTGTTAAGTTGCGTAGATATACGGTGGCTCACCCTTGCGTGCAGTAGGCTGAGTTTCTGCTCCTCCGTAGTTTCTGATGTGCTTGATTCAGCCAGGTAGGCCTTGAAACATCTGAGCCAGTGTAGGAAGATTTCCTTCGCATCTGCAACCTGCGGGTCGAGTTCTAGTCGATCAGGTTTGAGACTATTAAATTGACGTGACCATCAATTCACAAGACACGTGGTTGGAAGTGAACAGTGGTTTTAATAGTCTTACAACTGAGCCAGCCTGCGACGAGATGAACTGGCAGCAGGCTCACGACTGCAAGGCTTTATATTTCCGGTTAGTGGGAGGGGCCATGGGCGGAGCCAAGGGTGGAGCCCAGTACAAACTCCTCATCTCCCCCTGTGGGCAGAGCCGCGCAACTGCTCGTATACCGAGCTTACAAAGACACAACACATATAACACAATATAACACAGTGTGAAATACTAGGATTGTGGCGTCAAGGTGGCGTCAGTCAGTGCTGGTGTGAACCTATGGTTGTTGCAGATGGGAGCCTTGTCCGGCATTTTGCTCAGGCCAAATTGCTGCCGCAGTTGGTTCCAGGATTGGAGGGTGGCTGTCACCACCAGGCTGCTGGAGTGTTTTTTGGGTGGGGATGGGAGTGCTGCCGTGGCGAGGGCCCGGAGGGCGGTCCCCATGCAGGAGGCCTCCTCCGTGCGCACCCATTCGGCTTCTGGCTCCTGGATCCATCCCCTTACTCGCTCGGCTGTTGCCGCCCAACAATAGAGTTGTAGGTTTGAGAGGGCCAGCCCTCCCTGGACATTTTTTTCTGTAGGGATCCTGGTATTCTTCTGCCTACCCACCGTCCTCCCCCATACGAACGCCATGATTGGTTTGTCCAGTGCTATGAAAAAGGCCTTGGGGATGTAGATCGGAATGGATCGAAGTAGGAAGAGGGACCTGGGCAGTACGTTCATTTTGATCGTCTGGACTCTCCCCGCGAGGGAGAGTGGGAGCGTGTTCCATCTGTGCAGGTCCTTTTTGACTCCGTCAGACTGGTGAGGTTCCATTTGTGAACACCCGTCCAATCAAGAACGATTTGGATCCCCAGGTAGTGGAATTTGTGTTGGGCTTGTTTGAACGGCAGCCCCTTTAGTGCTGCCCCCCCCCCCCCCCCTTGCGGGTGTAATGGGAAGATCTCGCTTTTGCTCATGTTGAGTTTGTAGCCCGAGAAGGCGCCAAACTCTTTCAGGAGCGCGATGATTCCGTCTATGCTGCTCTGTGGGTCCGAAATGTAGAGGAACAGGTTATCTGCATAGAGTGAATCTCTGTGCTCTCTGCCGCCCCTTCAGATCCCCCTCCAGCTTCTTGCTGCCCTGAGAGCGATTGATGATGGTTCGATCGCTAGGGCGGTCAACAGCGGGGACAGTGGGCATCCTTGTCTGGTGCCCCTGTGCAGCTGGAAGTACTGGGAGTTGGTGTTGTTGGTCCGTACGATCGCCATGGGAGCGTTGTATCGGAATTTCACCCAGGATGTGAACCCTGATCCAAGCCCGAACCTCTCCAGTACCTCTATAAGGTATTTCCATTCAACTCTGTCGAAGGCCTTAACTGCGTCCAGGGAGACAGTGTTCTCTCCCCGGAGGGGTCAGTATCATGTTCAGCAGGCGCCTGATGTTGGAGGTAAGCTGTCTACCTCTGACAAAGCCCGTCTGGTCTTCTGTGACCACCTCTGGTCACAGTCTTCTAGCCTCTTGGCTAGGATCTTGGCACTTTGGCATCTACGTTCAGCAGTGAGCGGGTTTTGTATGACCCACATTCCGTTGGGTCTTTATCTTTCTTAGGTATCAGTGAGATTGAGGCCGGTGGGCCCTTAGCCAGTGAGTCTGTGAACGTCTCCCACAGGTGCGGGGCCAGTGCAGTTGGAAATTCTTTGTAGAAGTCCGCCGGGAACCCGTCCAGTCCTGGTCCCTTCCCCGTCTGCATGGAGCTAATGCTGTCCGTAATCTCTCCCAGTGCTAGTGGTGCTTCCAGGCCCCGTTTTCGGCCCTCCCCCACGACTGGAATGTCCTGTCTATCAAGGAACCGTTTCATCCCGGACTCCCCTACTGCGGTTCCGAGGAGTACAGCCGTCAGTAAAAGGCCTCAAAGGTTTTGCTGATTTTTCTGGGTTTGTTTCTAATGTACCTCTGGTATCCCTGATTTGTGCAATTTGGATTGGATTGGATTTGGATTGGATTTGTTTATTGTCACGTGTACCGAGGTACAGTGAAAAGTATTTTCTGCGAGCAGCTCAACAGGTCATTCAGTACATGGGAAGAAAGGGAATTAAACAAAATTCAAGAAAATACATAATAGGGCAACACAAGGTAAACAATGTAACTACATAAGCATTGGCATCGGATGAAGCATACAGGGTGTAGTGTTAATCAGGTCAGTCCAAAAGAGTGTGGTTTAAGAGTCTGGTGACAGCGGGGAAGAAGGTGTTTTTGAGTCTGTTCGTGCGTGTTCTCAGACTTCTGTATCTCCTGCCCGATGGAAGAAGTTGGAAAAGTGAGTAAGCCGGGTGGGAGGGATCCTTGATTATGCTGCCCGCTTTCCCCAGGCAGCGGGAGGTGTAGATGGAGTCCATGGATGGGAGGCAGGTTTGTGTGATGGACTGGGCTGTGTTCATGACTCTGAAGTTCCTTGCGGTCCTGGGCCGAGCAGTTGCCATACCAGGCTGTGATGCAGCCCAATAGGATGCTTTCTATGGTGCATCTGTAAAAGTTGGTAAGGGTTAATGTGGACATGCCGAATTTCCTTAGTTTCCTGAGGAAGTATAGGCGCTGTTGTGCTTTGTTGGTGATAGCGTCGACGTGAGTGGACCAGGACAGATTTTTTGAGATCTGCACCCCTAGGTGTAATTTCGGTGGCTCCCTAATTTCTCAGCTGGTGTGCCAGCCGGCGGCTGGCTTTGTCTCCGTGTTCGTATAGGGTCCCACCTGCATTAGCACACTAGGCCGCGGTTTCCCACCTGAAGCCGTCCCTCGGGTAATGGTTTGCTTTTCGCTGTTCAGGGAAGATAGCGGGGGGAAGGCGAGGTGGTGTTTCCAACCCCCCCCCCCCGTCCTCCTCCCGGCGGCCTGCTGTTGCTCCGTGCCGGGGGGGGGGGGGCCTTATTTCATCCCCTACTATCGGTGTTCCCTCAGTACTGACCCTCTGACAGTGCGGCACTCCCTCAGTACCGACCCCCTGACTGTGCAGCCCTCCCTCAGTACTGACCCTCTGACAGTGCAGCACTCCCTCAGTACTGACCCTCTGACAGTGCGGCACTCCCTCAGTACCGACCCTCTGACAGTGCGGCACTCCCTCAGTACTGACCCTCTGATAGTGCAGCCCTCCCTCAGTACTGACCCTCTGACAGTGCAGCACTCCCTCAGTACTGACCCTCTGACAGTGCAGCACTCCCTCAGTACCGACCCTCTGACAGTGCGGCACTCCCTCAGTACTGACCCTCTGACAGTGCAGCACCCCCTCAGTACCGACCCTCTGACAGTGCGGCACTCCCTCAGTACTGACCCTCTGACAGTGCAGCACTCCCTCAGTACTGACCCTCTGACAGTGCAGCACTCCCTCAGTACTGACCCTCTGACAGTGCGGCACTCCCTCAGTACTGACCCTCTGACAGTGCGGCACTCCCTCAGTACCGACCCTCTGACTGTGCAGCCCTCCCTCAGTACTGACCCTCTGAGCGGTTCGGGCTTGGAACAGGGTTCACCTCTTGGGTAAAGCTCCTATACAACGCTCCCATGGCGAGTGTACCGTCCAACAATACCAACTCCCAATACTTCCAGCAGCACAGGGGCACCAGACAAGGATGCCCACTGTCCCCGCTGCTGTTCGCACTAGCAATTGAACCGCTAGCAATCGCGCTCAGGGCAGCAAAAAATTGGAGGGGGATCCGAAGGGGAGGTAGAGAGCACAGAGTCTCACTCTATGCGGATGATCTGCTCCTCTATATCTCGGACCCACAAAGCAGCATGGACGGAATCATAGCGCTCCTGAAAGAGTTTGGAGCCTTCTCGGGCTACAAACTCAACATGAGCAAAAGTGAGATCTTCCCAGTACACCCGCAAGGGGGGGGGGGGGGGGGGTGGGGGCAGCACTAAAGGGCCTGCCGTTCAAACAAGCCCGAAATAAATTCCGCTACCTGGGGATCCAAATAGCCCATGACTGGAAAGGGATCCACAAATGGAACCTCACCAGCCTGACGGAGGAAGTTAAAAAGGACCTGCAAAGATGGAACGCACTCCCGCTCTCCCTCGCGGGGAGAGTCCAGACGATCAAAATGAACGTACTGCCCAGGTTCCTTTTCCTGTTTAGATCCATTCCGATCTACATCCCCAAGGCCTTTTTCAAAGCGCTGGACAAACATATCATGGCGTTCGTATGGGGGGGTAAAAATGCTAGGATCCCAAAGAAGGTCATACAAAAAACAAAATCCAGGGGGGGGCTAGACCTCCCGAATCTACAATTCTACCACTGGGCGGCAACAGCCGAGCGAGTAAGGGGATGGATCCAGGAGCCAGAAGCCGAGTGGGTGCGTGCGGAGGAGGCCTCCTGCATGGGCACCTCCCTCCGGGCCCTCGCCACGGCAGCACTCCCATCCCCACCCAAAAAACACTCCACCAGCCCAGTGGTGACAGCCACCCTCCAATCCTGGAACCAACTGCGGCAGCAATTTGGCCTGTACAAAATGTCAGACAAGGCTCCCATCTGCAACAACCATAGGTTCAAACCAGCACTGACCGACGCCACCTTCAAAAGGTGGAGGCAGGACGGGGGGACACTGACAGTCAGGGACCTATACACGGACGACAGGATCGCAACACTGGACGAACTGACAGAGAAATTTCAGCTAGCTGGGGGGAACGAGCTACGGTACCTGCAGCTCAAAAACTTCCTACGAAAGGAGACAAGGACGTACCCACAACCGCCACGACAGACACTATTGGAAGACCTACTGGACGCAAGTATCCTAGAGAAAGGGAACTGTAGTGACATGTATGACCGACTGGTAGACAGGGACGACACCGTACTGGACGCAACAAGAAGGAAATGGGAGGACGACCTGGGGATGGAGATCGGGTGGGGACTCTGGAGCGAAGCACTGCATAGGGTCAACTCCACCTCCACGTGCGCAAGGCTCAGCCTGACGCAACTAAAAGTGGTACATAGAGCCCACTTAACGAGAAACCGTATGAGTAGGTTCTTCCCGGAGGTGGAGGACAAATGTGAGCGGTGCCAGAGAGGCCCGGCCAACCACGCCCACATGTTCTGGTCTTGCCCCAGACTTGTGGAGTACTGGACAGCCTTCTTCGAGGCTATGTCCAAAGTGGTGGGGGTGAGGGTGGAGCCATTCCCGATAGTGGCGGTCTTCGGGGTTTCAGACCAGCCAGATTTATTCCTGGGGAGGAGGGCGGACGCCCTTGCCTTTGCCTCCCTGATCGCCCGCCGTAGAATCCTGTTTGGCTGGCGGTCAGCAGCACCACCCAGAGCTGCAGACTGGCTGTCCGACCTCTCGGAATCTCTCCAAATGGAGAAAATCAAATTCGCCATCCGAGGGTCGGACGACGGCTTCCACAGAACGTGGGAGCCATTCATGCAACTGTTCCGGGACCTGTTTGTGGCCAACGTACATGAGGAAGAATAGTCGGGTGGCCAAGAACCAGGGGAAAATGGGCGGGAATCGGGGGAAGGTAGCCGGGGGGGAGGGGGGGGGGGGGGGGGGGGGGGGCTACGGGCTCGGTATGGGGGTTTGATGGCAAGCCAAGGCCCAAAACCAAACTATAAATAAATGCCTATAAACATGTGCCTCGGCCATATTGGGGAATGTAAAATATGTATGCTGGCTAAAGGGGGCGGCCACAATTATTGTTATGAAGATGCTTACCTGTAAATATTCATGTTAAATTTTTGTGTTTTCCTTTTTTTTTTCTCTCTCTCTAATAACTTGTAATTTGTCATATATAAAATATGAAAACTCAATAAAAAAACATTTAAAAAAAAGTACTGACCCTCTGACAGTGCAGCACTCCCTCAGTACCGACCCTCTGACAGTGCGGCACTCCCTCAGTACTGACCCTCTGACAGTGCGGCACTCCCTCAGTACCGACCCTCTGACTGTGCAGTCCTCCCTCAGTACTGACCCTCTGACAGTGCGGCACTCCCTCAGTACTGACCCTCTGACAGTGCAGCACTCCCTCAGTACTGACCCTCTGACAGTGCAGCACTCCCTCAGTACTGACCCACCGACAGTGCGGCACTCCCTCAGTACTGACCCTCTGACAGTGCAGCACTCCCTCAGTACTGACCCTCTGACAGGGCGGCGCACCCTCAGTACTGACCCTCTGACAGTGCAGTACTCCCTCAGTACTGACCCTCTGACAGCGCGGCGCTCCCTCAGTACTGTCCCTCTGACAGTGCGGCACTCCCTCAGTCGTGACCCTCTGACAGTCAGATGCTCTGTCAGTACGTCTGTCCGATAGGGCGGCACTCCCTCAGTACTGACCCTCTGACAGTGCAGCACTCCCTCAGTACTGACCCTCTGACAATGCGGCACTCCCTCAGTACTGACCCTCTGACAATGCGGCACTCCATCAGTACTGACCCTCTGACAGTGCAGCACTCCCTCAGTACTGACCCTGTGACAGTGCGGCACTCCCTCAGTACTGACCCTCTGACAGTGCGGCACTCCCTCAGTACTGACCCTCTGACAGTGCGGCACTCCCTCAGTACTGACCCTCTGACAATGCGGCACTCCCTCAGTACTGACCCTCTGACAGTGCGGCACTCCCTTGTAATGTGGGGGCCATATCAGTGTTGCTCCTCTCCTGTTCTGTTGATGCTGCCATGTTAACAGTGCCACGCTTCTTACCCTGTGCCAAGAACCCACCCCACCCCCCCCCCCCCCCCCCTCCGCTCCCTCGGGACGTGATGTTTACCTGTCCAGCGGACCGTGCTCCCAGCTGGAGGGAGCTCACGTCTGCTGTGCCCCTGAACAAAGGCTTGCTCCCTTATCTGAGTTCTCCACCTTGGAACAGAGTGGGGTCAGTGACGCTGTGGATCACGGCTCACATTGTGTTTGCGCAATGTTCTATCCCATGATTCAGATAACATTTCAATGCTGCCGACACACACGGGACTGTCCCGCCCTCCGGAGGAGACGTGTTCAGGGTGAGATCACCGAAAAATAAAATATCCCAGAACCACTAATCCCCTCCCCTCGAATCCCCTTCCCATATCCCTCTTAACTCCCGAATCATTGGAGACCCCTCCAGCAATCGTGCTGACCTCTCCACCATTTCTATCTTCACTCCTGAGCGGTTGGGGGGTTTGGGGGGGGTGGGGGTTGCTGGCTCTCACTGGGGAAGAGCGTTCAAGGTATGTGAGCTTCACTCTCTGCCCTACATAGGAATAACGCTGATCCCTAATTGTCCCTTGAGAAGGTGGTGGCTGAGCACCGGGATTGGAGGGATTGCCCACCCCACTCCAGGAGGAGAAATCCAGAAGAATAGGACATTGTTCCCTGGAGAGTAGGAGAACCTCATTGAAACGGATAAAATTCTGACGGGTTTTGACAGGTTTGAGGCTGAGAGGTTACCCCCCCCCCCCCCCCCCCCCCGCCCCCCCCCCCCCCCCCCCCCGCCGCCTGTCGAGTCTAGGACGTGGTCGGTGGGGGGTGGGGGTGGGGTGGGTGGGGTCCGGACGGGCTCACTCTCTCAGGATAAGGGGTCAGCCATTTTGAACTGAGACGAGGAGGAAATGTCTTTGTTCGGAGGCGTACGGGTCTCTCCTGCCCCCCCCCCCTGCCCACCCCCAGCCTCACCACACACCAGAGATCTGTGCGCCCCTCCCCCCGCAAGTTCCCAGAACGAGAGACAGTTGAACATTGAAGGGGAAGATCGGGAGGGGAGAATATGGGGGGAAAGGTGGAGCTGGGGGAGGCCATCAACCACAGGCTCCATGACGAGGATAGATTGAAAATGGACGCAGAAGGATGCCATTCAGCCCCTCCAAACTCCGTCATTCATTTTGTTTTTTGTAAATGTTTTTTTATTGGGCTCCTGATGTCGCTCGCTCCTCCCAGTCCGTTTTCGCTGTTGTTGTGGGTTTGCGTCTGCTTGGACCGTTCGTCATTTCCTCCTCCCGTACTTTCTCGCTCTCTTTTGCCATGTTCGTCATGGTCGTTGCCATTTCCTGTGCTCTCCTTCCAGTTTGTGTCCCCCCCCCCCCCTCCTCCCCCCCCCCCCCCCCCACCACCCCACCCTCGGCCTTTCCCTCCCTCCTTCTCGTTTTTCACGTTTTGGCCACTTTCTCCTGGCTTTTGGCGACTTGATTGTTTATTTGTTTGTTCATCGGCCACAAACAAGTCCCGGAACAATCCGGTGAATTGGTCCCACGTTCGGTGGGAGTCGTCGTCTGACCCTCGGATGGCGAATTTGATTTTCTCCATTTGGAGAGATTCCGAGAGGTCGGACAGCCAGTCTGCAGCTCTGGGCGATGCTGCTGACCGCCAGCCAAACAGGATTCTACAGCGGGCGATTAGGGAGGCAAAGGCAAGGGCGTCCGCCCTCCTCCCCAGGAATAGATCTGGCTGGTCTGAAACCCCGAAGACCGCCACTATCGGGCATGGCTCCACCCTCACCCCCACCACTTTGGACATAGCCTCGAAGAAGGCTGTCCAGTACTCCACAAGTCTGGGGCAAGACCCGAACGTGTGGGCGTGGTTGGCCGGGCCTCTTTGGCACCGTTCACATCTATCCTCTACCTCCAGGAAAAACTTATTCATATGGGTTCTGGTTAAGTGGGATCTCTGTACCATTTTTAGCTGTGTTAGGTTGAGCCTTGCGCACGTGGAGGTGGTGTTTAACTATGCAGTGTTTCTATCCAGAGTCCCCACCCTATTCCGAGCCCCAGGTCTTCCTCCCATTTCTTTCTTGTTTCATCTAGTACGGTGTCAGCCTTTTCATCCCGTCATTCATACATGTCGCTTCAGTTTCCTTTGCTGAGAATATTTGCGTCAAGTAACTCTTCCAATCATGTCAGTCGTGGTGATCGCGGGTATGTCCTTGTCTCCTTCCACAGGAAGTTTTTAAGCTGCAGGTATCTGAGTTTGTTTCCCTTAGCTAACTGAAATCTCTCTGTCAGTTTGTCCAGTGTTGCGATCCTGTCGTCTGTGTATAGGTCCCCCCTGACTGTCAGTGTGATGTGACCATCAATTCACAAGACACGTGGTTGGAAGTGAACAGTGGTTTTAATAGTCTTACAACTGAGCCTGCCTGCAACGCGATGAACTGGCAGCAGGCTCACAACCGCAGATCTTTATGTTTCCGGTTAGTGGGAGGAGCCATGGGCGGAGCCAAGGGTGGAGCCCAGTACAAACTCCTCATCTCCCCCTATGGGCAGAGCCGCGCAACTGCTCGTATACAGAGCCCACAAGGACACAATACATATGATATAACACAGTGTGAATTACTAGGTTTGTGATTCACCACATACACCCCCTGTAAAAAAAAATCAAGTCCGGCGGGGGTGATGGGTCTACAAATTGAGTCGACCCGGTGGTCGTGTCGTTCTCTGCGATCGACGAAGCACCGGGGTTGCAGCCTCTTCTGGTGGCTGGGTGGTGGCGGTCGGCGATGGTACCATGGCGGACTCCGGGGGTGATTAGATCCGAGCTTCGTACCCGGAGTGGAGTGGAGCACTCTCTCCACGGGTGGATCGGTTTTGTGTGCCCGGACGTGCTTCCGGAGGAGAACCGGGCCCGGTGTCTTCAAACATGCTGGGAGCGAAACACCCGTGGTAGTTCCCCGAGAAAAAACAAATAGTCGCTCATGAGGGGTCAGGTTGTTGGCTGTACATAGGAGGGACCTAATAGCATGGAGCGCGTCGGGGAGGACATCCTGCCAATGGGAGGGCGGGAGATTCCTGGACCGGAGGGTCAGTAGGATGGTCTTCCAGACCGTCGCGTTCTCCCCCTCCACCTGCCCGTTCCCCCTGGGGTAGTAGCTGGTAGTCCTGCTCGAGGCGATGCCCTTGTCGAGCAGGTACTGACGCAGCTCATCGCTCATAAAGGACGAACCCCTGTCGCTGTGGACGTAGCTGGGGAAACCGAACAGGGTGAAGACACTGTGCAGGGCTCTGATGACTGTGTGGGAGGTCATATCGGGGCACGGGATAGCAAAGGGGAAGCGGGAGAATTCATCTATGACGTTTAGGAAGTACACATTCCGATTGGTCGAGAGGAGTGGCCCTTTGAAATCGAAGCTCAGGCGTTCAAAGGGCCGGGAAGCCTTTAGCAGGTGGGCCCTGTCTGGTCTATAGAAGTGCGGTTGGCACTCCGCACAGATCGGGCAATCCCTGGTGATGGCTTTTACTTCCTCGGTGGAGAAAGGCAAATTTCGGGCTTTGATGTAGTGGGCGAGCCGGGTGACCCCCGGGTGGCAGAGGTCATTGTGGATAGCTTTCAGGCGGTCGTCTTGCATGCTGGCGCACGTGCCGCGGGACAGGGCATCTGGGGGCTCGTTGAGCTTCCCCGGTCGATACATAATATCGTGCTTGTAGGTGGAGAGTTCGATCCTCCACCGGAGGATCTTATCGTTTTTAATTTTGCGCCTTTGTGAGTTGTCAAACATAAAGGCAACCGATCTTTGGTCGGTGATGAGGGTGAACCTCCTACCTGCGAGGTAGTGCCTCCAGTGCCGTACGGCTTCCACAATGGCTTGAGCTTCATTTTTGACTGAGGAGTGTCGAAGTTCGGAAGCGGAGAGGGTTCGGGAAAAAAATGCGACTGGTCTCCCGGCCTGATTCAGAGTGGCAGCGAGAGTGACCTCTGAGGCATCGCTCTCCACCTGGAAGGGGACGGATTCATCCACCGCCCGCAAGGCCGCTTTGGCGATGTCCTCCTTGATGCAGGTGAAGGCCTGGCGAGCCTCAGCTGACAGAGGAAAGAGTGTGGCCTTAAATAGTGGGTGGGCTTGTCCGCATACTGAGGGACCCACTGGGCGTAGTAGGAGAAGAACCCCAGGCACCTTTTGAGGGCCCTGGGACAATGAGGGAGGGGAGTTGTAAGAGGGGGCGGCATACGGTCCGGGTTGGGGCCCAGGACTCCATTTTCCACGACATAGCCGAGGATGGCTAGCCTGGTCGTGCAGAAAACGCATTTCTCCGTTTTATACGTGAGGTTGAGTTTCTGAGCAGTTTGTAGAAATCGATGGAGGTTAACGTCGTGGTCCTGCTGATCATGGCCGCAGATGGTGACGTTGTGCAAGTACGGAAACGTGGCCCGCAGCCCGTACTGATCCATCATTCAGTCCATTGCTCGCTGGAACACCGAGACCCTGTTCGTGACGCCAAAGGGAACCCGGAGGAAGTGGAAGAGGCGGCCATCTGCCTTGAGAGCCGTGTAGTGGCGGTCCTCCGGGCGGATTGGGAGCTGGGTAAGCAGACTTCAGATCCACCGTGGAGAATATGCGGTACTGGGCGATCTGATTCACAATGTCTGCATTTCGGGGGAGGGGATACGCGTCGAGGTGCGTGAACCGGTTAATGTTTTGGCTGTAATCACCACCATCCGGTACTTTTCCCCGGTCTTGACAACCACCACCTGAGCTCTCCAGGGGCTGTTACTGGCCTCTATGACCCCCTCACGTAGGAGCCTATGGACCTCGGTTCTGATAAACACCCTGTCCTGCAGGCTGTACCGCCTGCTGCGAGTGGCTACGGGTTTACAGTCCGGAGTGAGATTGGCAAAGAGAGGAGGGGGTCGATTTTTAGCGTCGCTAGACTGCAGGTAGTGAGTGGGGGCAGGGGCCTGCCGAAGCTGAGTGTGAGGCTTTTGAGGTTGCACTGGAAGTCGAGTCCCAGTAAGAGTGGGGCGCAGAGTTCGGGGAGCTGGAAATTAGAGTAGCTGGCGCCCTGAATCGTTAGGGTCGCGACGTGGGTCCTTGTATGTGGACAGAGTGTGAGCCCGAAGCGAGGGAGATAGTTTGCCGTGCAGGGAAAATAGGGAGCGAACAGCGTCTTACCAGATCAGGGTGTACGAAGCTCTCGGTGCTCCCGGAGTCGAAGAGGCACGGTGTCCTGTACCTGTTGATTTTAACGGTCATCATTGAGTTGTGGAGGTGTTTCGGACGCGACTGGTGCATCGTGACCGCGCTGAGTTGCGGGTAGTCGGTGGCTCGATCAGCTGTGCTGGAGTGGCCCCGTGATGACTGTCCGCTGAGGTCGTAGTCGTCGAGATGAGGTTCGGAGGCTTGAGAGGATAGAGCCCAAGATGGCCGCCCCCATGGATTGCACGTGGCGGGCGGTGAGGAAGATGGCGCCCAAGATGGCGGCCCCCATGAGTCGCACGTGGCCGGCCGCATGGAGGGGGGTTGCCAAGATGGCGGCCCCCATGAGTCGCACGTGTCGGGTGGGGGCGGAGTCGGAGTACAGGCCGCAGCATTCCGGGGCCTGCGAGCCTGTGAGTTTGGGAGGCGAGTACTCAGGGCTGCGGGAGAGTTTGGAGAGGGGGTTTTCTTCACCAGGCAGACACGGGCATAGTGTCCTTTGCGACGGCAGCTGCTGCAGGTCGCGTTGCGGGCCGGGCAGTGCTGCCGTGGGTGCTGGGGCTGTCCGCAAAAATGGCACACTGGGGCTGCGTAGTGGGTGGGTGGCCGCGCGGCGCAGGCCTGGGGCAGTCGCTGGTCGGGGGCCCAGGATGGGGTCGCTTGGCCCGCGGGGAACGGGGTGAGACTGCGGAACAGGACCTCCATGGTGGTAGCCAATTCTACAGTGTCCTCTTAGTTCTCGGCCCCTTTTTCGAGGAACCGCTGGCTAACATAGTTTGACCTGAGCCCTGCCACGTTTACGTCTCGGACAGCGAGCTCCATATGTTGGGCGGCTGATACAGCTTGATAATTACAGTCCCGAGCTAAAGCTTTTAAATCTCGCAGGAATTCGTCCAACAACTCCGTGGGGCACTGGCGGCGGGTCGTAAGAATGTGGCGCGTAGACCTCGTTGATGGGCCTCACGTACATTCGATCGAGCATGGCCAGGGCCCCCGTATACGAGGTAGTACTGTTAAGTTGAGTAGAGATACGGTGGCTCACCCTTGCGTGCAGTAGGCTGAGTTTCTGCTCCTCCGTAGTCTCAGATGTGCTTGATTCAGTCAGGTAGGCCTTGAAACATCGAAGCCAGTGTAGGAAGATTTCCTTCGCATCTGCAGCCTGCGGGTCGAGTTCTAGTCGGTCAGGTTTGAGGGCTGATTCCATAGTAGTTTTCTTCAAGTTTTCTAAGACTATTAAATTGATGTGACCACAAGATACGTGGTTGGAAGTGAACAGTGGTTTTAATAGTCTTACAACTGAGCCTGCCTGCGACGAGATGAACAGAGAGCAGGCTTACGGCTGCAGCACTTTATACATCCGGTTAGTGGGAGGAGCGATGGGCAGAGCCAAGGGTGGAGCCCAGTACAAACTCCTCATCTCCCCCTGTGGGCAGAGCCGCGCAACTGCTCGTATACCGAGCTTACAGAGACACACCTACAATATAACACAGTGTGAATTACTAGGATTGTGATTCACCACACAGTGTCCCTCTGTCCTGCCTCCACCTTTTGAAGGTGGCGTCAGTCAGTGCTGGTGTGAACCTATGGTTGTTGCAGATGGGAGCCTTGTCTGACATTTTGGTCAGGCCAAATTGCTGCCGCAGTTGGTTCCAGGATTGGAGGGTGGCTGTCACCACCAGGCTGCTGGAGTGTTTTTTGGGTGGGGATGGGAGTGTTTCGGTGGCGAGGGCCCGGAGGGCGGTCCCCATGCAGGAGGCCTCCTCCGCGCGCACCCATTCGGCTTCTGGCTCCTGGATCCATCCCCTTACTCGCTCGGCTGTTGCTGCCCAGCAGTAGAGTTGTAGGTTTGAGAGGGCCAGCCCTCCCTGGACATTTTTTTCTGTAGGGATCCTGGCATTCTTCTGCCTACCCACCGTCCTCCCCCATACGAACGCCATGATGAGTTTGTCCAGTGCTTTGAAAAAGGCCTTGGGGGATGTAGATCGGAATGGATCGAAGTAGGAAGAGGGACCTGGGCAGTACGTTCATTTTGATCGTCTGGACTCTCCCCGCGAGGGAGAGTGGGAGCGTGTTCCATCTGTGCAGGTCCTTTTTGACTCCGTCAGACTGGTGAGGTTCCATTTGTGAACACCCGTCCAATCAAGAACGATTTGGATCCCCAGGTAGTGGAATTTATGTCGGGCTTGTTTAAACATCAGTCCCGTTAGTGCTGCCCCCCCCCCCCCCCCCCCCCCGCCCCCCCCCCCCCCTTGTGGGTGTACCGGGAAGATCTCGCTTTTGCTCATGTTGAGTTTGTAGCCCGAGAAGGTGCCAAACTCTTTCAGGAGCGCGATGATTCCGTCCATGCTGCTCTGTGGGTCCGAAATGTAGAGGAACAGGTTATCTGCATAGAGTGAATCTCTGTGCTCTCTGCCGCCCCTTCAGATCCCCCTCCAGCTTCTTGCTGCCCTGAGAGCGATTGATGATGGTTCGATCGCTAGGGCGGTCAACAGCGGGGACAGTGGGCATCCTTGTCTGGTGCCCCTGTGCAGCTGGAAGTACTGGGAGTTGGTGTTGTTGGTCCGTACGATCGCCATGGGAGCGTTGTATCGGAATTTCACCCAGGATGTGAACCCTGATCCAAGCCTGAACCTCTCCAGTACCTCTATAAGGTATTTCCATTCAACTCTGTCGAAGGCCTTAACTGCGTCCAGGGAGACAGTGTTCTCTCCCCGGAGGGGTCAGTATCACGTTCAGCAGGCGCCTGATGTTGGAGGTAAGCTGTCTACCTCTGACAAAGCCCGTCTGGTCTTCTGTGACCACCTCTGGTCACAGTCTTCTAGCCTCTTGGCTAGGATCTTGGCACTTTGGCATCTACGTTCAGCAGTGAGCGGGTTTTGTATGACCCACATTCCGTTGGGTCTTTATCTTTCTTAGGTATCAGTGAGATTGAGGCCGGTGGGCCCTTAGCCAGTGAGTCTGTGAACGTCTCCCACAGGTGCGGGGCCAGTGCAGTTGGAAATTCTTTGCAGAAGTCCGCCGGGAACCCGTCCAGCCCTGGTCCCTTCCCCGTCTGCATGGAGCTAATGCTGTCCGTAATCTCTCCCAGTGCTAGTGGTGCTTCCAGGCCCCGTTTTCGGCCCTCCCCCACGACTGGAATGTCCTGTCTATCAAGGAACCGTTTCATCCCGGACTCCCCTACTGCGGTTCCGAGGAGTACAGCCGTCAGTAAAAGGCCTCAAAGGTTTTGCTGATTTTTCTGGGTTTGTTTCTAATGTACCTCTGGTATCCCTGATTTGTGCAATTTGGATTGGATTGGATTTGGATTGGATTTGTTTATTGTCACGTGTACCGAGGTACAGTGAAAAGTATTTTCTGCGAGCAGCTCAACAGGTCATTCAGTACATGGGAAGAAAGGGAATTAAACAAAATTCAAGAAAATACATAATAGGGCAACACAAGGTAAACAATGTAACTACATAGACACCGGCATCGGATGAAGCATACAGGGTGTAGTGTTAATCAGGTCAGTCCAAAAGAGTGTGGTTTAAGAGTCTGGTGACAGCGGGGAAGAAGGTGTTTTTGAGTCTGTTCGTGCGTGTTCTCAGACTTCTGTATCTCCTGCCCGATGGAAGAAGTTGGAAGAGTGAATAAGCCGGGTGGGAGGGATCCTTGATTATGCTGCCCGCTTTCCCCAGGCAGCAGGAGGTGTAGATGGAGTCAATGGATGGGAGGCAGGTTCGTGTGATGGACTGGGCTGTGTTCATGACTCTGAAGTTCCTTGCGGTCCTGGGCCGAGCAGTTGCCATACCAGGCTGTGATGCAGCCCAATAGGATGCTTTCTATGGTGCATCTGTAAAAGTTGGTAAGGGTTAATGTGGACATGCCGAATTTCCTTAGTTTCCTGAGGAAGTATAGGCGCTGTTGTGCTTTGTTGGTGATAGCGTCGACGTGAGTGGACCAGGACAGATTTTTTGAGATCTGCACCCCTAGGTGTAATTTTGGTGGCTCCCTAATTTCTCAGCTGGTGTGCCAGCCGGCGGCTGGCTTTGTCTCCGTGTTCGTATAGGGTCCCACCTGCATTAGCACACTAGGCCGCGGTTTCCCACCTGAAGCCGTCCCTCGGGTAATGGTTTGCTTTTCGCTGTTCAGGGAAGATAGCGGGGGAAAGGCGAGGTGGTGTTTCCAACCCCCCCCCCCCCCCCGTCCTCCTCCCGGCGGCCTGCTGTTGCTCCGTGCCGGGGGGCGGGGGGGCCTTATTTCATCCCCTACTATCGGTGTTCCCTCAGTACTGACCCTCTGACAGTGCGGCACTCCCTCAGTACCGACCCCCTGACTGTGCAGCCCTCCCTCAGTACTGACCCTCTGACAGTGCAGCACTCCCTCAGTACTGACCCTCTGACAGTGCGGCACTCCCTCAGTACCGAACCTCTGACAGTGCGGCACTCCCTCAGTACTGACCCTCTGATAGTGCAGCCCTCCCTCAGTACTGACCCTCTGACAGCGCAGCACTCCCTCAGTACTGACCCTCTGACAGTGCAGCACTCCCTCAGTACCGACCCTCTGACAGTGCGGCACTCCCTCAGTACTGACCCTCTGACAGTGCAGCACCCCCTCAGTACCGACCCTCTGACAGTGCGGCACTCCCTCAGTACTGACCCTCTGACAGTGCAGCACTCCCTCAGTACTGACCCTCTGACAGTGCAGCACTCCCTCAGTACTGACCCTCTGACAGTGCGGCACTCCCTCAGTACTGACCCTCTGACAGTGCGGCACTCCCTCAGTACCGACCCTCTGACTGTGCAGCCCTCCCTCAGTACTGACCTTCTGAGCGGTTTGGGCTTGGAACAGGGTTCACCTCTTGGGTAAAGCTCCTATACAACGCTCCCATGGCGAGTGTACCGTCCAACAATACCAACTCCCAATACTTCCAGCAGCACAGGGGCACCAGACAAGGATGCCCACTGTCCCCGCTGCTGTTCGCACTAGCAATCGAACCGCTAGCAATCGCGCTCAGGGCAGCAAAAAATTGGAGGGGGATCCGAAGGGGAGGTAGAGAGCACAGAGTCTCACTCTATGCGGATGATCTGCTCCTCTATATCTCGGACCCACAAAGCAGCATGGACGGAATCATAGCGCTCCTGAAAGAGTTTGGAGCCTTCTCGGGCTACAAACTCAACATGAGCAAAAGTGAGATCTTCCCAGTACACCCGCAAGGGGGGGGGGGGGGGGGGGGCAGCACTAAAGGGGCTGCCGTTCAAACAAGCCCGAAATAAATTCCGCTACCTGGGGATCCAAATAGCCCATGACTGGAAAGGGATCCACAAATGGAACCTCACCAGCCTGAGGGAGGAAGTTAAAAAGGACCTGCAAAGATGGAACGCACTCCCGCTCTCCCTCGCGGGGAGAGTCCAGACGATCAAAATGAACGTACTGCCCAGGTTCCTTTTCCTGTTTAGATCCATTCCGATCTACATCCCAAAGGCCTTTTTCAAAGCGCTGGACAAACATATCATGGCGTTCGTATGGGGGGGTAAAAATGCTAGGATCCCAAAGAAGGTCATACAAAAAACAAAATCCAGGGGGGGCTAGCCCTCCCGAATCTACAATTCTACCACTGGGCAGCAACAGCCGAGCGAGTAAGGGGATGGATCCAGGAGGCAGAAGCCGAGTGGGTGCGTGCGGAGGAGGCCTCCTGCATGGGAACCTCCCTCCGGGCCCTCGCCACGGCAGCACTCCCATCCCCACCCAAAAAACACTCCACCAGCCCAGTGGTGACAGCCACCCTCCAATCCTGGAACCAACTGCGGCAGCAATTTGGCCTGTACAAAATGTCAGACAAGGCTCCCATCTGCAACAACCATAGGTTCAAACCAGCACTGACCGACGCCACCTTCAAAAGGTGGAGGCAGGACGGGGGGACACTGACAGTCAGGGACCTATACACGGACGACAGGATCGCAACACTGGACGAACTGACAGAGAAATTTCAGCTAGCTGGGGGGAACGAGCTACGGTACCTGCAGCTCAAAAACTTCCTACGAAAGGAGACAAGGACGAACCCACAACCGCCACGACAGACACTATTGGAAGACCTACTGGACGCAAGTATCCTAGAGAAAGGGAACTGTAGTGACATGTATGACCGACTGGTAGACAGGGACGACACCGTACTGGACGCAACAAGAAGGAAATGGGAGGACGACCTGGGGATGGAGATAGGGTGGGGACTCTGGAGCGAAGCACTGCATAGGGTCAACTCAACCTCCACGTGAGCAAGGCTCAGCCTGACGCAACTAAAAGTGGTACATAGAGCCCACTTAACAAGAAACCGTATGAGTAGGTTCTTCCCGGAGGTGGAGGACAAATGTGAGCGGTGCCAGAGAGGCCCGGCCAACCACGCCCACATGTTCTGGTCTTGCCCCAGACTTGTGGAGTACTGGACAGCCTTCTTCGAGGCTATGTCCAAAGTGGTGGGGGTGAGGGTGGAGCCATTCCCGATAGTGGCGGTCTTCGGGGTTTCAGACCAGCCAGATCTATTCCTGGGGAGGAGGGCGGACGCCCTTGCCTTTGCCTCCCTGATCGCCCGCCGTAGAATCCTGTTTGGCTGGCGGTCAGCAGCACCACCCAGAGCTGCAGACTGGCTGTCCGACCTCTCGGAATCTCTCCAAATGGAGAAAATCAAATTCGCCATCCGAGGGTCGGACGACGGCTTCCACAGAACGTGGGAGCCATTCATGCAACTGTTCCGGGACCTGTTTGTGGCCAACGTACATGAGGAAGAATAGTCGGGTGGCCAAGAACCAGGGGAAAATGGGCGGGAATCGGGGGAAGGTAGCCGGGGGGGAGGGGGGGGGGGGGGCTACGGGCTCGGTATGGGGGTTTGATGGCAAGCCAAGGCCCAAAACCAAACTATAAATAAATGCCTATAAACATGTGCCTCGGCCATATTGGGGAATGTAAAATATGTATGCTGGCTAAAGGGGGCGGCCACAATTATTGTTATGAAGATGCTTACCTGTAAATATTCATGTTAAATTTTGTGTTTTCCTTTTTTTTTTCTCTCTCTCTAATAACTTGTAATTTGTCATATATAAAATATGAAAACTCAATAAAAAAACATTTAAAAAAAAGTACTGACCCTCTGACAGTGCAGCACTCCCTCAGTACCGACCCTCTGACAGTGCGGCACTCCCTCAGTACTGACCCTCTGACAGTGCGGCACTCCCTCAGTACCGACCCTCTGACTGTGCAGTCCTCCCTCAGTACTGACCCTCTGACAGTGCGGCACTCCCTCAGTACTGACCCTCTGACAGTGCAGCACTCCCTCAGTACTGACCCTCTGACAGTGCAGCACTCCCTCAGTACTGACCCACCGACAGTGCGGCACTCCCTCAGTACTGACCCTCTGACAGTGCGACACTCCCTCAGTACTGACCCTCTGACAGTGCAGCACTCCCTCAGTACTGACCCTCTGACAGTGCGACACTCCCTCAGTACTGACCCTCTGACAGTGCGGCACTCCCTCAGTCGTGACCCTCTGACAGTCAGATGCTCTGTCAGTACGTCTGTCCGATAGGGCGGCACTCCCTCAGTACTGACCCTCTGACAATGCGGCACTCCCTCAGTACTGACCCTCTGACAATGCGGCACTCCATCAGTACTGACCCTCTGACAGTGCAGCACTCCCTCAGTACTGACACTGTGACAGTGCGGCACTCCCTCAGTACTGACCCTCTGACAGTGCGGCACTCCCTCAGTACTGACCCTCTGACAGTGCGGCACTCCCTCAGTACTGACCCTCTGACAATGCGGCACTCCCTCAGTACTGACCCTCTGACAGTGCGGCACTCCCTTGTAATGTGGGGGCCATATCAGTGTTGCTCCTCTCCTGTTCTGTTGATGCTGCCATGTTAACAGTGCCACGCTTCTTACCCTGTGCCAAGAACCCCCCCCCCCCCCCCCCCTCCGCTCCCTCGGTACGTGATGTTTACCTGTCCAGCGGACCGTGCTCCCAGCTGGAGGGAGCTCACGTCTGCTGTGCCCCTGAACAAAGGCTGGCTCCCTTATCTGAGTTCTCCACCTTGGAACAGAGTGGGGTCAGTGACGCTGTGGATCACGGCTCACATTGTGTTTGCGCAATGTTCTATCCCATGATTCAGATAACATTTCAATGCTGCCGACACACACGGGACTGTCCCGCCCTCCGGAGGAGACGTGTTCAGGGTGAGATCACCGAAAAATAAAATATCCCAGAACCACTAATCCCCTCCCCTCGAATCCCCTTCCCATATCCCTCTTAACTCCCGAATCATTGGAGACCCCTCCAGCAATCGTGCTGACCTCTCCACCATTTCTATCTTCACTCCTGAGCGGTTGGGGGGTTTGGGGGGGGTGGGGGTTGCTGGCTCTCACTGGGGAAGAGCGTTCAAGGTATGTGAGCTTCACTCTCTGCCCTACATAGGAATAACGCTGATCCCTAATTGTCCCTTGAGAAGGTGGTGGCTGAGCACCGGGATTGGAGGGATTGCCCACCCCACTCCAGGAGGAAAAATCCAGAAGAATAGGACATTATTCCCTGGAGAGTAGGAGAACCTCATTGAAACGGATAAAATTCTGACGGGTTTTGACAGGTTTGAGGCTGAGAGGTTACGCCCCCCCCCCCCCCCCCCCGCCGCCTGTCGAGTCTAGGACGTGGTCGGTGGGGGGTGGGGGTGGGTGGGGTCCGGACGGGCTCACTCTCTCAGGATAAGGGGTCAGCCATTTTGAACTGAGACGAGGAGGAAATGTCTTTGTTCGGAGGCGTACGGGTCTCTCCTGCCCCCCCCTCCCCACCCCCAGCCTCACCACACACCAGAGATCTGTGCGCCCCTCCGCCCGCAAGTTCCCAGAACGAGAGACAGTTGAACATTGAAGGGGAAGATCGGGAGGGGAGAATATGGGGGGAAAGGTGGAGCTGGGGGAGGCCATCAACCACAGGCTCCATGACGAGGATAGATAGAAAATGGACGCAGAAGGATGCCATTCAGCCCCTCCAAACTCCGTCATTCATTTTGTTTTTTGTAAATGTTTTTTTATTGGGCTCCTGATGTCGCTCGCTCCTCCCAGTCCGTTTTCGCTGTTGTTGTGGGTTTGCGTCTGCTTGGACCGTTCGTCGTTTCCTCCTCCCGTACTTTCTCGCTCTCTTTTGCCATGTTCGTCATGGTCGTTGTCATTTCCTGTGCTCTCCTTCCAGTTTGTGTCCCGTTCCCCCCCTCCTCCCCCCCCCCCCCCCACCACCCCACCCTCGGCCTTTCCCTCCCTCCTTCTCGTTTTTCACGTTTTGGCCACTTTCTCCTGGCTTTTGGCGACTTGATTGTTTATTTGTTTGTTCATCGGCCACAAACAAGTCCCGGAACAATCCGGTGAATTGGTCCCACGTTCGGTGGGAGTCGTCGTCCGACCCTCGGATGGCGAATTTGATTTTCTCCATTTGGAGAGATTCCGAGAGGTCGGACAGCCAGTCTGCAGCTCTGGGCGATGCTGCTGACCGCCAGCCA
Source organism: Scyliorhinus canicula (assembly GCF_902713615.1). Lineage (NCBI taxonomy): Eukaryota > Metazoa > Chordata > Chondrichthyes > Carcharhiniformes > Scyliorhinidae > Scyliorhinus > Scyliorhinus canicula. The sequence continues at coordinate 91,564,942 of NC_052165.1, read as the reverse complement.
AACAGGATTCTACAGCGGGCGATTAGGGAGGCAAAGGCAAGGGCATCCGCCCTCCTCCCCAGGAATAGATCTGGCTGGTCTGAAACCCCGAAGACCGCCACTATCGGGCATGGCTCCACCCTCACCCCCACCACTTTGGACATAGCCTCGAAGAAGGCTGTCCAGTACTCCACAAGTCTGGGGCAAGACCCGAACGTGTGGGCGTGGTTGGCCGGGCCTCTTTGGCACCGTTCACATCTATCCTCTACCTCCAGGAAAAACTTATTCATATGGGTTCTGGTTAAGTGGGATCTCTGTACCATTTTTAGCTGTGTTAGGTTGAGCCTTGCGCACGTGGAGGTGGTGTTTAACTATGCAGTGTTTCTATCCAGAGTCCCCACCCTATTCCGAGCCCCAGGTCTTCCTCCCATTTCTTTCTTGTTTCATCTAGTACGGTGTCAGCCTTTTCATCCCGTCATTCATACATGTCGCTTCAGTTTCCTTTGCTGAGAATGTTTGCGTCAAGTAACTCTTCCAATCATGTCAGTCGTGGTGATCGCGGGTATGTCCTTGTCTCCTTCCACAGGAAGTTTTTAAGCTGCAGGTATCTGAGTTTGTTTCCCTTAGCTAACTGAAATCTCTCTGTCAGTTTGTCCAGTGTTGCGATCCTGTCGTCTGTGTATAGGTCCCCCCTGACTGTCAGTGTGATGTGACCATCAATTCACAAGACACGTGGTTGGAAGTGAACAGTGGTTTTAATAGTCTTACAACTGAGCCTGCCTGCAACGAGATGAACTGGCAGCAGGCTCACAACCGCAGATCTTTATGTTTCCGGTTAGTGGGAGGAGCCATGGGCGGAACCATGGGCGGAGCCAAGGGTGGAGCCCAGTACAAACTCCTCATCTCCCCCTATGGGCAGAGCCGCGCAACTGCTCGTATACAGAGCCCACAAGGACACAATACATATGATATAACACAGTGTGAATTACTAGGTTTGTGATTCACCACATTCACCCCCTGTAAAAAAAAATCAAGTCCGGCGGGGGTGATGGGTCTACAAATTGAGTCGACCCGGCGGTCGTGTCGTTCTCTGCGATCGACGAAGCACCGGGGTTGCAGCCTCTTCTGGTGGCTGGGTGGTGGCGGTCGGCGAGGGTACGATGGCGGACTCCGGGGGTGATTAGATCCGAGCTTCGTACCCGGAGTGGAGTGGAGCACTCTCTCCACGGGTGGATCGGTTTTGTGTGCCCGGACGTGCTTCCGGAGGAGAACCGGGCCCGGTGTCTTCAAACATGCTGGGAGCGAAACACCCGTGGTAGTTCCCCGAGAAAAAACAAATAGTCGCTCATGAGGGGTCAGGTTGTTGGCTGTACATAGGAGGGACCTAATAGCATGGAGCGCGTCGGGGAGGACATCCTGCCAATGGGAGGGCGGGAGATTCCTGGACCGGAGGGTCAGTAGGATGGTCTTCCAGACCGTCGCGTTCTCCCCCTCCACCTGCCCGTTCCCCCTGGGCTAGTAGCTGGTAGTCCTGCTCGAGGCGATGCCCTTGTCGAGCAGGTACTGACGCAGCTCATCGCTCATAAAGGACGAACCCCTGTCGCTGTGGACGTAGCTGGGGAAACCGAACAGGGTGAAGACACTGTGCAGGGCTCTGATGACTGTGTGGGAGGTCATATCGGGGCACGGGATAGCAAAGGGGAAGCGGGAGAATTCATCTATGACGTTTAGGAAGTACACATTCCGATTGGTCGAGAGGAGTGGCCCTTTGAAATCGAAGCTCAGGCGTTCAAAGGGCCGGGAAGCCTTTAGCAGGTGGGCCCTGTCTGGTCTATAGAAGTGCGGTTGGCACTCCGCACAGATCGGGCAATCCCTGGTGATGGCTTTTACTTCCTCGGTGGAGAAAGGCAAATTTCGGGCTTTGATGTAGTGGGCGAGCCGGGTGACCCCCGGGTGGCAGAGGTCATTGTGGATAGCTTTCAGGCGGTCGTCTTGCATGCTGGCGCACGTGCCGCGGGACAGGGCATCTGGGGGCTCGTTGAGCTTCCCCGGTCGATACATGATATCGTGCTTGTAGGTGGAGAGTTCGATCCTCCACCGGAGGATCTTATCGTTTTTAATTTTGCGCCTTTGTGAGTTGTCAAACATAAAGGCAACCGATCTTTGGTCGGTGATGAGGGTGAACCTCCTACCTGCGAGGTAGTGCCTCCAGTGCCGTACGGCTTCCACAATGGCTTGAGCTTCATTTTTGACTGAGGAGTGTCGAAGTTCGGAAGCGGAGAGGGTTCGGGAAAAAAAATGCGACTGGTCTCCCGGCCTGATTCAGAGTGGCAGCGAGAGCGACCTCTGAGGCATCGCTCTCCACCTGGAAGGGGACGGATTCATCCACCGCCCGCATGGCCGCTTTGGCGATGTCCTCCTTGATGCAGGTGAAGGCCTGGCGAGCCTCAGCTGACAGAGGAAAGAGTGTGGCCTTAAATAGTGGGTGGGCTTGTCTGCATACTGAGGGACCCACTGGGCGTAGTAGGAGAAGAACCCCAGGCACCTTTTGAGGGCCCTGGGACAATGAGGGAGGGGAGTTGTAAGAGGGGGCGGCATACGGTCCGGGTCGGGGCCCAGGACTCCATTTTCCACGACATAGCCGAGGATGGCTAGCCTGGTCGTGCAGAAAACGCATTTCTCCGTTTTATACGTGAGGTTGAGTTTCTGGGCAGTTTGTAGAAATCGATGGAGGTTAACGTCGTGGTCCTGCTGATCATGGCCGCAGATGGTGACGTTGTGCAAGTACGGAAACGTGGCCCGCAGCCCGTACTGATCCACCATTCAGTCCATTGCTCGCTGGAACACCGAGACCCTGTTTGTGACGCCAAAGGGAACCCGGAGGAAGTGGAAGAGGCGGCCATCTGCCTCGAGAGCCGTGTAGTGGCGGTCCTCCGGGCGGATTGGGAGCTGGGTAAGCAGACTTCAGATCCACCGTGGAGAATATGCGGTACTGGACGATCTGATTCACAATGTCTGCAATCCTGGGGAGGGGATACGCGTCGAGGTGCGTGAACCGGTTAATGTTTTGGCTGTAATCACCACCATCCGGTACTTTTCCCCGGTCTTGACAACCACCACCTGAGCTCTCCAGGGGCTGTTACTGGCCTCTATGACCCCCTCACGTAGGAGCCTATGGACCTCGGTTCTGATAAACACCCTGTCCTGCAGGCTGTACCGCCTGCTGCGAGTGGCTACGGGTTTACAGTCCGGAGTGAGATTGGCAAAGAGAGGAGGGGGTCGATTTTTAGCGTCGCTAGACTGCAGGTAGTGAGTGGGGGCAGGGGCCTGCCGAAGCTGAGTGTGAGGCTTTTGAGGTTGCACTGGAAGTCGAGTCCCAGTAAGAGTGGGGCGCAGAGTTCGGGGAGCTGGAAATTAGAGTAGCTGGCGCCCTGAATCGTTAGGGTCGCGACGGTGCGTCCTTGTATGTGGACAGAGTGTGAGCCCGAAGCGAGGGAGATAGTTTGCCGTGCAGGGAAAATAGGGAGCGAACAGCGTCTTACCAGATCAGGGTGTACGAAGCTCTCGGTGCTCCCGGAGTCGAAGAGGCACGGTGTCCTGTACCTGTTGATTTTAACGGTCATCATTGAGTTGTGGAGGTGTTTCGGACGCGACTGGTGCATCGTGACCGCGCTGAGTTGCGGGTAGTCGGTGGCTCGATCAGCTGTGCTGGAGTGGCCCCGTGATGACTGTCCGCTGAGGTCGTAGTCGTCGAGATGAGGTTCGGAGGCTTGAGAGGATAGAGCCCAAGATGGCCGCCCCCATGGATTGCACGTGGCGGGCGGTGAGGAAGATGGCGCCCAAGATGGCGGCCCCCATGAGTCGCACGTGGCCGGCCGCGTGGAGAAGAGTTGCCAAGATGTCGGCCCCCATGAGTCGCACGTGTCGGGTGGGGGCGGAGTCGGAGTACAGGCCGCAGCATTTCGGGGCCTGCGAGCCTGTGAGTTTGGGAGGCGAGTACTCAGGGCTGCGGGAGAGTTTGGAGAGGGGGTTTTCTTCACCAGGCAGACACGGGCATAGTGTCCTTTGCGACGGCAGCTGCTGCAGGTCGCGTTGCGGGCCGGGCAGTGCTGCCGTGGGTGCTGGGGCTGTCCGCAAAAATGGCACACTGGGGCTGCGTAGTGGGTGGGTGGCCGCGCGGCGCAGGCCTGGGGCAGTCGCTGGTCGGGGGCCCAGGATGGGGTCGCTTGGCCCGCGGGGAACGGGGTGAGACTGCGGAACAGGACCTCCATGGTGGTAGCCAATTCTACAGTGTCCTCTTAGTTCTCGGCCCCTTTTTCGAGTAACCGCTGGCTAACATAGTTGGACCTGAGCCCTGCCGCATATACAACTTGGACAGCGAGCTCCATATGTTGGGCGGCTGATACAGCTTGATGATTACAGTCCCGAGCTAAAGCTTTTAAATCTCGCAGGAATTCGTCCAACAACTCCGTGGGGCGCTGGCGGCGGGTCGTAAGAATGTGGCGCGTAGACCTCGTTGATGGGCCTCACGTACATTCGATCGAGCATGGCCAGGGCCCCCGTATACGAGGTAGTACTGTTAAGTTGAGTAGAGATACGGTGGCTCACCCTTGCGTGCAGTAGGCTGAGTTTCTGCTCCTCCGTAGTCTCAGATGTGCTTGATTCAGTCAGGTAGGCCTTGAAACATCGAAGCCAGTGTAGGAAGATTTCCTTCGCATCTGCAGCCTGCGGGTCGAGTTCTAGTCGGTCAGGTTTGAGGGCTGATTCCATAGTAGTTTTCTTCAAGTTTTCTAAGACTATTAAATTGATGTGACCACAAGATACGTGGTTGGAAGTGAACAGTGGTTTTAATAGTCTTACAACTGAGCCTGCCTGCGACGAGATGAACAGAGAGCAGGCTTACGGCTGCAGCACTTTATACATCCGGTTAGTGGGAGGAGCGATGGGCAGAGCCAAGGGTGGAGCCCAGTACAAACTCCTCATCTCCCCCTGTGGACAGAGCCGCGCAACTGCTCGTATACCGAGCTTACAGAGACACACCTACAATATAACACAGTGTGAATTACTAGGATTGTGATTCACCACACAGTGTCCCTCTGTCCTGCCTCCACCTTTTGAAGGTGGCGTCAGTCAGTGCTGGTGTGAACCTATGGTTGTTGCAGATGGGAGCCTTGTCCGACATTTTGCTCAGGCCAAATTGCTGCCGCAGTTGGTTCCAGAATTGGAGGGTGGCTGTCACCACCAGGCTGCTGGAGTGTTTTTTGGGTGGGGATGGGAGTGTTTCGGTGGCGAGGGCCAGGAGGGCGGTCCCCATGCAGGAGGCCTCCTCCGCGCGCACCCATTCGGCTTCTGGTTCCTGGATCCATCCCCTTACTCGCTCGGCTGTTGCCGCCCAACAATAGAGTTGTAGGTTTGAGAGGGCCAGCCCTCCCTGGACATTTTTTTCTGTAGGGATCCTGGCATTCTTCTGCCTACCCACCGTCCTCCCCCATACGAACGCCATGATTGGTTTGTCCAGTGCTATGAAAAAGGCCTTGGGGGATGTAGATCGGAATGGATCGAAGTAGGAAGAGGGACCTGGGCAGTACGTTCATTTTGATCGTTTGGACTCTCCCCGCGAGGGAGAGTGGGAGCGTGTTCCATCTGTGCAGGTCCTTTTGACTCCGTCAGACTGGTGAGGTTCCATTTGTGAACACCCGTCCAATCAAGAACGATTTGGATCCCCAGGTAGTGGAATTTGTGTTGGGCTTGTTTAAACATCAGTCCCTTTAGTGCTGCCCCTCCCCCCCCCCCCCCCCTTGCGGGTGTATCGGGAAGATCTCGCTTTTGCTCATGTTGAGTTTGTACCCCGAGAAGGCGCCAAACTCTTTCAGGAGCGCGATGATTCCGTCCATGCTGCTCTGTGGGTCCGAAATGTAGAGGAACAGGTTATCTGCATAGAGTGAATCTCTGTGCTCTCTGCCGCCCCTTCAGATCCCCCTTCAGCTTCTTGCTGCCCTGAGAGCGATTGCTGATGGTTCGATCGCTAGGGCGGTCAACAGCGGGGACAATGGGCATCCTTGTCTGGTGCCCCTGTGCAGCTGGAAGTACTGGGAGTTGGTGTTGTTGGTCCGTACGATCGCCATGGGAGCGTTGTATCGGAATTTCACCCAGGATGTGAACCCTGATCCAAGCCCGAACCTCTCCAGTACCTCTATAAGGTATTCCATTCAACTCTGTCGAAGGCCTTAACTGCGTCCAGGGAGACAGTGTTCTCTCCCCGGAGGGGTCAGTATCACGTTCAGCAGGCGCCTGATGTTGGAGGTAAGCTGTCTACCTCTGACAAAGCCCGTCTGGTCTTCTGTGACCACCTCTGGTCACAGTCTTCTAGCCTCTTGGCTAGGATCTTGGCACTTTGGCATCTACGTTCAGCAGTGAGCGGGTTTTGTATGACCCACATTCCGTTGGGTCTTTATCTGTCTTAGGTATCAGTGAGATTGAGGCCGGTGGGCCCTTAGCCAGTGAGTCTGTGAACGTCTCCCGCAGGTGCTGTCGCAAATTCTTTGTAGAAGTCCGCCGGGAACCCGTCCAGTCCTGGTCCCTTCCCCGTCTGCATGGAGCTAATGCTGTCCGTAATCTCTCCCAGTGCTAGTGGTGCTTCCAGGCCCCGTTTTCGGCCCTCCCCCACGACTGGAATGTCCTGTCTATCAAGGAACCGTTTCATCCCGGACTCCCCTACTGCAGGTTCCGAGGAGTACAGCCGTCAGTAAAAGCCCCCGGCAAAGGTTTTGCTGATTTTTCTGGGTTTGTTTCTAATGTGCCTCTGGTATCCCTGATTTGTGCAATTTGGATTGGATTTGTTTATTGTCACGTGAAATGAAAATGAAAAATGAAAATGAAAATCGCTTATTGTCACGAGTAGACTTCAATGAAGTTACTGTGAAAAGCCCCTAGTCGCCACATTCCGGCGCCTGTCCGGGGAGGCTGGTACGGGAATCGAACCGTGCTGCTGGCCTGCTTGGTCTGCTTTAAAAGCCAGCGATTTAGCCTTGTGAGCTAAACCAGCCCCGTACCGAGGTACAGTGAAAAGTATTTTTCTGCGAGCAGCTCAACAGATCATTGAGTACATGGGAAGAAAAGGGAATTAAACAAAATTCAAGAAAATACATAATAGGGTGTGGCACTAACAATTATACTCAAAGACGAGAGACAAGTACAATAGAGGCTATTGCTGTGCGATGCTATTCCTCCATCTGCAACTGTAGACTCGTGTCTGAGTGACTCACACGCATATTTATACACAAGCTCCCTGTGGGCGGAGCTAGCCGGCAGGGGCTGACCGGAGGAACCTGTATTACAGGTACAGGCATACATCCCCCTACTGCAGTACACATAACTACAGTGGTTATATCACCACATTCACCCCCTGTAAAAAAGAGTCTGGCGAGGTGACATGTAACTATAACACAAAGGATGAGCTATTTACAAGAGGGTCCAAACAAAGAAAACCAAGAGTCCATCCGGTTAGAACAGGTTGAGCCGAACCGGCGGGCGAGCGTTCCGCTGTGATCGGCGTAGCTGTGGTGGCGACGTCGGCACAGGTGGTGATGGCAACGATGGTGCAGGTGCTGGCGGTGTTGGTGCTGGCTGCTGGCGGGATGACTCCGAGAGCAAGCCGAAATCTTCTGTGTCCTCCAATGTGGGCAGGGGGCGAGGGATGGACCTGGTGGGGACGAATAGGGGGGCGCCGGGGAAAAGGAGGGTGGCGCGGGGGGAAAAAGGGGCATGGGATCGGCACCTGAGGGAGCCAGGTCCCGGAGCGAGACTGTGTCCTGGCGGCCGTCGGGGAACTCCACGTAGGCATACTGAGGGTTGGCGTGGAGAAGGCGTACTTTGTCCACCAGGGGTTGCGCCTTGTGGTGCCGGACATGCCTACGGAGAAGGACTGGGCCCGGGGTCGTGAGCCAAGTCGGGAGCGACACTCCGGATGTGGACTTCCTCGGGAAGGCAAAAACACGTTCATGGGGTGTACTGTTAGTTGCGGTGCACAGTAGCGACCGAATGGAATGGAGCGCGTCAGGGAGGACCTGCTGCCAGCGAGAGGCTGGGAGGTTCCTGCACCATAGGGCCAGCTGGACGGCCCTCCATACCGTCCCGTTCTCCCTCTCTACCTGCCCGTTTTCCCGGGGGTTGTAGTTGGTCATCCTGCTGGAGGCGATACCCCTGCTGAGCAGGAACTGATGCAGCTCATCGCTCATGAATGAGGATCCCCTGTCACTGTGGATGTAGTCGGGGAAACCGAACAGGGCGAAAATGGAATCCAGATCCTTGATGACGGTGGCAGACGTCATATCCGGGCATGGGATGGCGAAGGGGAACCTAGAAAATTCATCGACCACACTAAGGATGTAGGTGTTGGGGTCGGTGGAGGGGAGGGGCCCTTTGAAGTCCACGCTGAGGCGTTCAAAGGGGCGGGACGTTTTCACCAGGCGCGCGCGATCTGGCCGGTAGAAGTGCGGCTTGCACTCCGCACAGACCTGGCAGTCTCTGGTGACTGTCCGTACTTCCTCGACGGAATAGGGCAGATTGCGGGCTTTGCCCAGGTGGTACAACCGAGTGACCCCCAGATGGCAAAGGCTCTCATGCAAGGCACGGAGCTGGTTCACTTGTGCGCTGGCACGTGTACCTCGGGAGAGGGCGCATGGGGGCTCGTTGAGCTTGCCGGGGCGATACAAGATCTCGTAGTTAAAAGTGGAGAGCTCGATTCTCCACCGCAAGATTTTGTCATTCTTGATCTTGCCCTGCTGCGTGTTGTTAAACATGAAGGCTACCGACCGTTGGTCAGTGAGGAGAGTGAATCTCCTGCCGGCCAGGTAATGCCTCCAGTGCCGCACCGCTTCAACGATTGCCTGGGCCTCCTTTTCAACAGAGGAATGCCAAATTTCGGAGGCGTGGAGGGTGCGTGAAAAGAATGCCACGGGTCTGCCTGCCTGGTTTAGAGTGGCGGCAAGGGCGACATCTGAAGCGTCGCTCTCTACTTGGAAAGGCAGTGTCTCGTCTACTGCATGCATCCGGCCCTAGCTATGTCAGATCGAATGCGGGCGAAGGCCTATTGTGCCTCGGCCGAGAGGGGAAATTGCGTGGACTGGATAAGTGGCCGGGCCTTGTCCGCGTATTGTGGGACCCACTGGGCGTAATAAGAAAAGAACCCCAGGCATTGTTTGAGAGCCTTGGGGCAGTGGGGGATTGGGAGCTCCATGAGGGGGCGCATGCGGTCGGGGTCGGGCCCCAGTAGTCCGTTTTGGACTACGTAGCCGAGGATGGCTAAGCGGTCTGTGCGGAACACGCACTTCTCCTTGTTGTACGTGAGATTAAGGAGAGATGCGGTGTGGAGGAATTTAGAAAGGTTGGCGTCATGGTCCTGCTGGTCATGGCCGCAGATGGTGTTCGCACAGGGCCAGGGAGACAAGGCGTCACCCAAGACATTGCAGGCATGCTCGAGACCTGAGACACGTGTCAGAAATTTCACAGGGCAAAGAGAGCCGATGCACGCGGGTGAAATCATTGCAAGTCCTGTGCATACGGGGCCTGGATCTTTTCCACTTCAATGGAGCAGACTACCTGTTAGTTATTGACAACTTCTTGAATTACACATAGGTGGCACATTTGGCGAACTTGACTCCTCATACAACATGCTAAAGAGATTTTTTTTTGCCTGGCATGTCATACCATACATTGTTACGCCTGTCAATGGTCCCGGTTTCAAAGCCTATTGGTGGACTGAATTTGCCCGTTACTCTGATTTTAGGCACATCACTTCAAGTCCTCTATCACCCATCAAACAGGAAGGCAGAAAAAGGGTGTGGACGTTGTTAAACAGCTGTTAAAGAAGCTGCAATGCCAAATGCTTGAAGAGGATTCAGACGGTCAATCAGAGGAAGTGATCAGAGAAACATGCGCAGCAGTGAATGTAGAACGTCAACAACAAATGAGGGTGGATTGTGATGGCTGATTCAGTCATCACTCCGGAGAGCAACCAGATTATGTCATAAACCTAACAGACTAAACTTGTAATAAACTGTGCACAGTACATGTTTAAAGTTATCATTCATATCATGTTGTTCAAAGCACAGTCACAATTGTGAGTGTTAGTACTCCCAAAGGAAGGGGGATGTGGCCGTATGCATTTACACATCAATGTATGTAGATGTTCAGCAATGTATATAGCTATCGATACAACCTCCGCCCAGCAGGTGGTGATAGAGATCTACCATGTGGCTTGAGACACCCACAGTTAGTAGGAAGACGTATAAGAGGACAGTCGTAGTTATAGTAGCTCCAGGAGAATTCACTGAATTTATTCAGTAGCCGTTATCTGTATTGTAGTTTGTCAGTTACTTTCCATCTTTGATTGATAAGTACACCTTCAAACATTGCCCAGGAAGACAAATTGCGAACACAGGTGCACTCTATATTGGTGGATTGGTGGAAGTACACCACAACATTCCGGTGGTGCTGGTCACAGATAATGCCACCCCTTTTACCAGCGAAGAGTTCAAGCGCTGTATGAAGACAAACGGGTTGCGACACATCCGCGCGGTCCTGTATCACCCTTTCCCGAACGGGCTGGCCAACCGGGTGGTGCGGGCCCTCAGTGGTGGTCTGAAGAAGCAGATGTCTTGACAGCCCCCCCTCGACCGGGGGTCACAGCATAAGTGAGTTAGTAAAGAATTCTTATCGAGATTTTTGGCCCTGACATGGGAGTGTCCCTTTAAGAAATGTTTTTGTCGTACCACATGGCTCCAGTGATGTCATTGTGTGGGTTGAGCTGGGCTGTGGCTCTGGGAGTTTTACTTTCACTTTGAGTTTGTACTGCACAGTTTGAAAAAAGGGTCCCTCATTTTCAAAGCTGTTTTCAGTCTGCTTGGTAACTTAAAATAGATCATTGCATTCTGGAAAGAATTCAAATCTGCTGTTTAAAAAGGAAAGAAGAATATCAATACCAAGTCTCATATCAGTAAGAGCGCCGTGTGCCAGGCCACGCCTTTGAAAAGGATGTTTTCACTTGGATCTTGTTATTGAATTGGAACAGTTAAGGGGGGAATTCATTAAGGGTTTAACAAAGATTACTGTAGCTGTGTGGGGTATTTATGTTTGTAGTTGATAATAATTCTTACTGTGTGTTTTTACAAATATTAACTAAATTCGTAGAATAAAGTTGTTTCTTCGACCTTTGTTGAATAACACCTGATAGGCAAGCTCATGTGATTATCCCGGCCACACTTAATAAAGTTATAGATCAGGTTAACGCCATGATATATTTTGGAGTTTTCTAAACCCTAAATAGCCAGAGACTGCTGCAATGAGATGCAGACACCAGATTTATAAGCAAAAACGTTAACAAACTATTTATTAATAACAAGAGGAAAAGATGACTATGAGAAGTAATAACAGAACAATGGTCTAACAATCGGCCTAATCCCAAAACCCCGTCCCATCCTCCACCCAGACACGCACAAGACAGACACGCACGGCGGGGATGGGGGGAAAGGTTTAAACTGAAACAGGATTAATAGTTATGAGATTGTTCTTTGCTGCCGATGTAGCTCTTTCTTGCCAGCGATCTCCTAATCATGTATGCAATCAGAAACTGGAGGTTGTAGAAAGCTCTAAATCAGCAGGCAGAGAGAGAGAGATTCAAAGCTGCCTCGTGCCTGGATATCTTCAAAAAAAAAATAATTTTGCACTTTTAACAGAATCACCTTCCTACTGAAACATCCTGTCCGTCCCCACAAATCACAGACCCCCACAGGAAATTGTACGTTTCCGCAGCTGCTTGCCAAGTCTATCAAATCATCATCACCGGTTCTACCGAAGCTAAAAGGGATGTCTCGGCCTGGTCCATTACGATAGGGGTTCCAGCTTTGCCTAAAATCTGCTGCTTAATCAGACCTCCCAGATGGTGTAGGGACGTTGTAGCAGCTAATGAGACAGGCAGCAGGGAGGGGTTAAAAAGGAGAATAAGGGACAGACAAAAAAGGTTTAACAATCTTAACCTCCCCCCCCCCCCCCAATAAAAGAACAAAACTTCAGAAGATGGGCGTTTCATGACGAGGCTTCCAAGACACATAACACCCACACATACATGTCTAAACTAGCCGCAATACAATCCCCAGCCCATTTTCAGCATTAAAAACAACTTAACCTTGAAATATCTGACAAAGCGGGCGGCCTTCTCTCAGCCCAGGCCGGGCCGGAGAATCGGCGGGCTGGGGCGCGAATCGCGCGATGCTGCCTGACGCCGGTCCAGCGATTCCCCGCCCGGGATGGGCCAAGTGGCCGCAAGAAAAGCCCGCAGCACCCATTTGAGGCCGGTATCGGCAGCTGGTGCAGCGTGGGCCGCTCCAGCGCCGTGCTGGTCTCCTGTAGGCCTCGGAATAGCTGATCCTGGGTCCTGGTGGTGCCATCGAGAAACGCAACGGCGTTTACGACGGCGTCAACACTTAGCCTCAGGATCAGAGACTTCCAAACACATTACCAGTTGCAGAAAATATATGTACAGTCTTTGCAACAAATGATTGTTATGCTGACCCTGTCAGCAACCTCTTGCATTCTGGGTATTAAATGTCACTGTAAACGCCGGTAGGGGGCAGTTGTCTGGAATCTTTCGGGGCGGCCAGCTGTCCAACATAGCCGCTGATTTCCCAAACTCTCTTCGGTGTTCCATGCACCATAACACGTTAGCATGTCCCTGTAACATGTTCAACATTAATCGCTCTTCAGTCTCCCACTGAGCCCGTCTTTGTGGTTGTAGTCGAGATGGAGGTGTCTCTGGTGGTTCAAGTCCCTTGGCCCTCCTCACCTGCTCCAGGTCTGGCTCTTGCTGACCCTCAGGCCCACTACCCTGGTCGCTTGAAACATGCATAACAGCCGTCAACAACATCTCTTTCTCTAAGTCCTCTACTGCCCAATGAGTCTTCCTTCAATTGGCATTTCAGGAGCTAACTGCAGTACTTCCTTCGGACTCTCTGTACCCATAGGTGAAGCTACTACCTTTACTCCCACTATATCCCCAAAACTAAGTATTTTCCTTCCACTGGGAATTCCTTAACCACTCCCAACAACTACCGGACCTGACACTAAATCACACTCCAACTGCACTTTATACAATGGAACTCTGATACAACTTCAATGCATCCCACTCACCAATGGCTCAGCTTTCAATGAGCTCTCTGGAGGAAGAATCAAATCCTTCTCCAGCATAAGAGTTGGAGTAGCCCCGGTGTCTCTTAAAATTGTTACGGGTTTGGCTACCTCTGTCGAGGAAAATGGGTGGCTTTCCCCTTTGACACAAACGCGGTATATCACACATGTACCTCATTCTCTACACCTGCTCCCACAGGAATGTTCAGCTTAGGCCTCCAGTGTTCAGTTAACACTACCGTTTGCACCATAATGTTCTCCACTTTCGCTCCTTTCTCAGAATCCTCTTTCTGAACCCCTGCAAGTCCCACGGGCTTTCCCTGCAACTTCCAAGCACGTCGACCAAATGTGTCCCACCTTGTTGCCATAACAGCTCGGCTTCCCACTCCCACACCCAGTACCTTCCATCCTGGTTGGAGGAGGAGATCTCGGAGCATTCCCAGTTGTCCATTCCTTATCTTGTCTGCCCGCTGTCCTCACTCTCCCAATCCTTCTCAAAATTACGGGGATGATGGAACAAAGATTAGAATTTATGGATTAGCTCGTAATCGTCAGCCATAACTGCTGCCTGTCCAGCAGTTTGAACCCTCTGGTGTTCAATATAGGTTCTTGTTGACTTCTTTATTCCAATGTGAACCACAAGCTGTTTCTAAGATTGAACAAATGACCACACAACTAGTCTATTAGTTTAAAGACAGTTTATTAACAAACACATGTGTTTAATATGCAATAATTCATGCGGCTACGCACTAAACTAGACCTGATGACGAAGATGACCTGTACTTAACTTCGGGGTGACCGGCTCTGTGCGGGAGATAAGGCCTTTATCTGTGTCCACTTGGGTCGGTTGGAAGTCGTCAGGTGCGTCTCGGCTGGGCTCGTCCTTCAGGTCGCGATCGCGGGTCCTGGAACTTGGCTGGTTGTTCTGCTGCAATTGGTCGCACACAGGCCGGTCCAAAAGAGGCCGATCCCTACACCGCAGGGTTTCTTATCCCTTCTCTTTCGCGCCCTTTTGGGCGGTCCTAACTCCAGATCCAACGGATCGATAGGGTTTCGATCACCCTCATTGATCCTGGCCAATTAGGGGGCGGATACCTTGGTGGTTGGGCGGGGCCTAGCTGTCATTGTCCCAGGCTCATAGTCCTTTCCAAATAAAGGGAAGTGGGGCCAGTTCGTCTGCTACTGTTGCCGTTCCTCGATTCGAGTTCTATTGCCCTAGGGGAATAGTGATTGAATTTTAATGGGTGCAAGTCTTGGTCAGGTCTGGCTTCTTTGCACAAGACACAGAGACTGTATACATGTCTCTGTCCCAAGTTGACCACAAGTTGACCACAATTCCCATGGTCCTTTGCAGGAGGCCATCTCAGATGGCTACATTCTTATTATTGAGGGTAAGGAATTCTTAAACTCCTGTGAGAGAATGATCTCTCAGAGCTTCATGGGTAGTGGCAACTCCCAATGCTCGTTCCCATCTATTAAAATTGTTCTGTTTCGCCCTCTCACATTCTGCACAAGTCTGAACCAGCACTCTCTTCAAATTCCGGAATTTTTGTCCATATGTTTCGGGAACCAATTCGTCTGCATCCAGAATGGATGTTTTTTTACTATGTCGTAATCTCCAGACTCCTGCTCTAACAAGGCACCTAAACATCCCGTGACCCTCCCTGTCAACTTACTCTGAAGGGGTAATGTTCCCTCTCTTTTGGACACTCCAATTGGGTCACTATTTTCTCAAAAGCCCTAAAGAACGTTTCTACGTCTTTCTCTTCAAATCTTGGGAGAGCCGGTATAAACTTAAACGTATCGCCACTAAGTTCTGTCCTAGGGCTAGGCTCCCCTCTACTTCCTGGCAACTTCCCACACTGTGCCTGTACCACAAACTGGAACTGTCTCTCTCTCTCCTGTCTCCTCATTTCCATTTTATCTGCTTCACCTCCATTTAAAAAAAAATTGCCTTTCCCGCTCGAATTGCAACCGGAATCTCTCCAGTTCCGTATCTCCACTTGCCGTAATCTCGGATGTTACACAACCACGATGGCGTCCCCGCGTTCCTGACACGTATCAAATTTAAATGCTCAGCAATCACATCAACTCCCTCTGCCTTGTAACTTCAGCTGGTACCACCATACCACCATAGGGCAGCAGGGTAGCATGGTGGTTAGCATAAATGTTTCACAGCTCCTGGGTCCCAGGTTCGATTCCCGGCTGGGTCACTGTCTGTGTGGAGTCTGCACGTCCTCCCCCTGTGTGCGTGGGTTTCCTCCGGGTGCTCCGGTTTCCTCCCACAGTCCAAAGATGTGCGGGTTAGGTGGATTGCCCACGATAAATTGCCCGTAGTGTCCTAAAAAGTAAGGTTGGGGGGGGGGGGGGGGGGGTTTGTCGGGTATAGGGTGGATACGTGGGTTTGAGTAGGGCGATCATTGCTCGGCACAACAACGAGGGCCGAAGGGCCTGTTCTGTGCTGTACTGTTCTATGTTCTATTTGTAATTCACCTGCCAACTCGACAGGTTTTTCTCTGTGAGCCGAAAGGGAAAATGCTGGAAAATCTCAGCAGGTCTGGCAACATCTGCAGGAAGAGAAAAGTTTAGAGTCCGATGACTCTTTGTCAAAGCTCACAGACAGAGAAAGTGGGAAATATTTATACTGTGGAGTGAGAATGAAAGATGAGTCAGAGCGACCGAAAGCCAGGGAAACCGGGTGCTAATGGCCACAGATACCAAAGGGGAAAGAGTGCCCAGAGAGAACAAAAGATGTGAAAGGCCAAACAGCAGGGAAACTAACATCAGAGGGTGAACTGTAGATGTGGGGGGAGGGGAAGGGGGAAGCAAAGAGGAGAAAAGCCAAGGAAAGATGGATAATATGGGAGGAAGTGTTTAAATATATATAAAGAAAGACAAGAAAGAAAGAAATGGTAAAAGACGGTTAAAATGAAATGGGATGAAAACATTGGGTCAAGGTGGGGTAGAGCTTTTTTTTTGGTTTATTTTTATAAATTTAGAGTACCCAATTCACTTTTTCCAATTTAGGGGCAATTTAGCGCGGCCAATCCACCTACCCTGCTCATCTTTTGGGTTGTGGGGGCGAAACCCACACAAACACGGGGAGAATGTGCAAACTCCACACGGACAGTGACCCAGAGCCGGGATCAAACCTGGGACCTCAGCGCCGTGAGACTGCAGTGCTAACCACTGTGCCCCCGTGCTGCCCCTGAGGTGGGGCAGAGCTAATCATCATCGGAAGGCTGTAGCGTGCCTAACCGGAAGATGAGATGCTGTTCCTCCAGTTTGCGTTGAGCTTCACTGGAACATTGCAGCAGGCCAAGAACAGACACGTGGGCCTGGGAGCAGGGTCTTTTGTTAAAATGGCAAGCAACAGGACGGTCCGGGTCCAGATTGCGCACAGACCGAAGATGCTCAGCAAAGCGATCACCCAGTCTGCGTTTGGTGTCTCCGATATAGAGGAGACCACATTGGGAGCAGCAAATGCAATAGACCAGATTGGAAGAGATGCAAGTGAAACGCTGCTTAACCTGGAATGAGTGTTTTGGGCCTGGGATGTTAAGCATGGAAGAGGTAAAGGGGCAGGTGTTACACCTTCTGCGATTGCATGGGAAGGTGCCATGGGTGATGGGAGAGGTACTGGATATGGTGGAGGAGTGGACTAGATTGTCTCGGAGGGAACGGTCTCTGCGGAATGCTGACAGAGGGAAGGGAACATATTGCCACTAAGTTCTGTTGGCATCACGCTGGAGTTCGCCAAAATGTTCTTCTTGAAGCTCCATTAAATAAACCAGAGATAAGTGTTCGCCCGGGAGAAAATGTTCAACAGTTCCCATCGCCATCCTTTAGATTATAACAAACCTGGTGTCTCTGTATAATTTACTCTCCAATCCAAATTAGCCGTTGAACGTTTCAAATCCTGGATCCGAGCTTCCAGCTTATGTCACGAGCGTGGGGGTCAGTTCCTCTACCCGGGGTCGCAACATCAGTGAATTAACCAATAATTCTTATTAACGTCTCGAGATTCTGGCCAGAGACTGCTGCAATCAGATGCAGACACCAGATTTATAAGTAAAAACGTTAACAAACTACTTATTAATAACAAGAGGAATAATAAGAGAAAATGATCTAACAATCTACCTAATCCCAAAACCCAGGCATCCAAGACTTCTGACGTCGACCTGGCCAGGGCTCGGTGGCCTGTGGTGGTAACCCTGTAAGCCATTGGCTTCACTGGGCGGGGACGGTGGAGACCCGGCAAAGCCTCACAGCAAGGCCGCCGTGGTGCAGCCAAGAAGGACAGGTCGCTTCAAGCGGATGGTTTACAGCACGCGTGGACCTCTGGTTACCCAGGTGACAGGACTGGACCCAGTATCCTTTGTCAAAGAGCGACAGGACCGAGAGGCGGGAACACACCTTCACCTTCTCAGGGGAAGACAACCTCACATCCCCAAAAATGGGGGCAGGTGGAGATTGGGGAATCTGTAGAATTCACTCCCAGACAAAGTAGTTGAGGCCAAAACGTTGTGTCATCTCAAGACGGGATTAGATACAGCTCTTGGGGCTGAAGGGATCGAGGGATATGGCGGGAAGGTGGAATCAGGCTTGATTGAACTTGATGATCGGCCGTGATCATCTCACTCTCTCACTTTCTTTCTCCCGCTATCTCCCCCTTGATGTCTGTGTATATTTCTATCCTTCTCACTATCTCGGGTGGCTGTCTCTCCACTCACCCTCCACTCACCCCCCCCATAACCCCCACACTCACCCCCGTATCCCCCACACCCCCATAACCCCCCACTCACCCCCATAACCCCCACTCACCCCGTAACCCCCCACTCACCCCCCCATAACCCCCACACTCACCCCCGTATCCCCCACACCCCCATAACCCCCCTCTCAACCCCATACCCCCCACTCACCCCCATAACCCCCCACTCACCCCCCATAACCCCCACACTCACCCCCGTATCCCCCTCACCCCCCCATAACCCCCACACTCACCCCCGTATCCCCCTCACCCCCATAACCCCCCACTCACCCCCATAACCCCCCACTCACCCCCATAACCCCCCACTCACCCCCATAACACCTACTCACCCCATAAACCCCCACTCACCCCCATAACCCCCCCCACTCACCCCCCCATAACCCCCCCGTATCCCCCACACCCCCATAACCCCCTACTCACCCCCATAACCCCCCCACTAACCCCCGTATCCCCCTCACCCCATAACCCCCCACTCACCCCATAACCCCCACTCACCCTGTAACCCCCCACTCACCCCCCCATAACCCACACACTCACCCCCGTATCCCCCACACCCCCATAACCCCCCACTCAACCCCATAACCCCCCACTCACCCCCATAACCCCCCATTCACCCCCCCATAGCCCCCACACTCACCCCCGTATCCCCCTCACCCCCATAACCCCCCACTCACCCCCATAACCCCCCACTCACCCCCATAACACCTTCTCACCCCATAAACCCCCACT